>NW_027096304.1:0-60000 GCF_019320115.1 Miscanthus floridulus
TTAAACATTACAAATGTTATGGTTACAGTTCAAATGTTCTTATCCAGATCTCGATCCCTCAAAACAAAAAAGAAATGTTCTTAGACTTCACAGATTGTGTAATGCTTCTCGGACTTCTTACAATAATCTGGCGAGCCGCTCTGGGCCATACTGGTCCTTGTACCTCACGGATTGTGCAATGGAAAATACTCCATCTTTTTCCAATACCTCGGCTAAGATGAACTTTGCGAGCTCCGATTGCAGTGCGACGATCTCCATGTCTAACAGCCTTTGGTGGTTATATTTCTTGCGCTGTCGTTCAAAATAAATGATATCCAAAGAGGAACAGTAAATCATTTTGTTGAATTATTAATAGACATAAATGAAATGGGGATTATACACACCAACTTATCGGCTTCTTCCAATTTTCCGCCGATGTAGCGAAGCATTGCCCACATTACATAAAACCCGCATTTATTGTTTCTCGTCGGCTGTGACAGGTACTTCCCCTCCATTTCGACAACCTTGAATGGGAACGGCGTCCCACCGATATGTCTTCTTCGGACACTGAGCAACATTAAAGGGAGAAACATTAGAAAGCGGTATGTGTGATTAGAAAATAATATGTTATTAGGATCGCTTACTAATTCAGCACTGCCACCAGTGCATCCAGATGATGAAATGGTTTTTTCATTGAGTCTCACACCTCGATCAGATTTTTGGCAAGATTGACACAAATGAAGACGAAATGGTTGCTACAATCACAGAATCCTAATTATCGAATAATCTTAACGAAAAAAGAAGCATAAAATTAAAAGCCAAGAACACATACTTGTAGTTATAGGCTAGAAGTTTATGGGTTTTCTTCTTCATCGTGAATTCATCGAAAACAGCAATCAATCTCTGTTTTATGTCTTCCACGTCACATTAATAAAGGCCTAGACATGTCCTCTCATTGACTCGCAAGGGGTCCAAGAAGCCTATGTAATCCCATTTGCTTTTTACAATGCAAAATTTTGACATACACCTACATAAAATCATGGGAAGTGCTCAAAAGTTAATAATTTGTCTCGAGAGAGTAGTTAATTATAATATCACGCGTGTAGGGTACTTACATAGTCCACAACATCAACATTTGAACATCGAGATCGCGTTTCTGGTATAGCTAGAACAAGCACTCCCACTCGACATCAAACTTCTCTTCTTTAGGATAATGGAAAACATGTGGCGACCGAATAATAACCTCAAAACCAAAGTCGTCTGTCTCTATTGCTTGAGCCATGTAATATTCATGCAACTAGCGCATATATGTTGTTAGATTTTTATACTCGTCATCGGGAACCAAAAGATTACCCCTTTGATACTTCATTGCCGGTGTTCCCGTCCCTTGTACATCATAATAGATGTTCGCGGCCTCTTCCATGGTTAATCCTGGGTTGTCTTCGACGTACTTTTGTATGTTCCTTAAATATTTATTGTGTATTTCTTCATCTCTTGTTGTAGCGTATTTATTCTGTGTTTGCCTTTTGAATCGGACTTCAACATATACGAAGGTAGTGAGGCACAGAGATTGAAGAAACTAACACAATCTTCATTCGAGATATGTGCTATAAATTTTTCTTTCATCAAGGTGGTAATGTTGCCACTTTCCTTCGAGATATGTGCCTTTTTCTTTTCTGTTGGTCCACTTTGGGAGCATTAGTGACCGAATCTAAGGACCTTTTCTGCGACTATGAGGATGTCCTTGATCTTGTTTTGGACTGAGGTAGAGGAGGAGGAGGATGACGATGAGAATTCTGTTTTCCCGACACTGATGAAGATGGAGGAGGAGGGGGAGGAGGTGGAGGAGGAGTCTCTTTTCTCGGGGCTGATGAAGATGGAGTCGGACGAGGAGGAATAGAAGGAGACCTCTGTCTTCTCGGGGGTGATGGCTCCAGATGAGGAGGGGAGTGATCTCTGTTGGGAGATGGTGAGTGATCATCGCGGGTGGACGAAGACTCGTAGTCGTCCTCATCATCAGAGGACAATTGATGGTCAAGCTTAATGAAGCGCTTGCGCCAGGCCACTTGAGAGTCCTTGTTTTGACCAAGTTTCAGCCTGTCTTCCGCTACGGGGTACTCAATGGATATCTTGTTAAACTTCTTATCAAGTATTCTGTCAATGGTGATGCAAGCGTACCCCAGTGATAACAAGCATCATTGTCGGTTTCTTCTCATCACTGCCGTGTTTTTTTAACCGACAGTGATGTTTATATATATTAAAAAATTCTTTTATATACTGAATAAATAGAAGCATATGTATTCCTATGTCGAAATGGCTTGAATTTTTTTTGGCAAGCGTGTACTCCCAAATTAAGATCTCACATAGGGTCTTAGGTTTTTCTAATCATTTTTTATTAATTATATTTTTTCGTGTGCCAAATGAGACAAAAGAGGCTGAATTTCATCTTGGACCCAACAGATTTTTTCATCCACCTCCACAAAATTCTTATCCCTAGGGCACATTAGAGCCTGTGTAAAAGTTTGGCACCATTCCGGATCTTTTCGTGGGTGGACTCAGTTCAACCTATAATTAAATGACGTCATCGCGCGAAAATTCAATTAAACCTCAGAAAGTAGCAAACCATCTCCAAAAAATCCCAAATTTGGTGTTTCCTTCACACGTGGCACATGCAAGCCTAAGAAAAAATTTGAGACCAATACGACACTGGAATGCCTATGAACCATAGAAACCTTGATAACTATGTGTATAGTCATGGTTTGATGAAAGGGCACATGTACCTCTGTGAAGCATGTATACTCCGCCTATGTCGAAATGGCTTAAAATTTTTTTGGCAAGCATGTACACCCAAATTAAGACCCACACAAGATCTTAGGTTTTTCTGTTCATTTTTTTATTTATTATATTTTTCTCTGTGCCAAATGAGACAAAAGAGGGTGAATTTAATCTTAGACCCAATAGATTTTTTTATCCACCTCCACAAAATTCTTATCCCTAGGGCACATTAGAGCCTATGTAAAAGTTTGACACCATTCCAGATCTTTTCGTGGGTAGACTCAGTTCAACCTATAATTAAACGGTGTCGTCGTGCGGAAATTCAATTAAACCTTAGAAAGTAGCAAACCAACTCCAAAAAATCCAAAACTTGGTGTTTTCTTCACACGTGGCATGTGAAAGCCTAAGAAAAAGTTTGAGACCAATACGACACTGGAATGCCTATGAACCACAGAAATCTTGATAACCTATGCGTATAGTCATGGTTCGATAAAAGGGCACATGTACCTCTATGAAGCATATATACTCCGCCTATGTGGAAATGGCTTGAAATTTTTTTAGCAAGCATGTACACCCAAATTAAGACCTCACACAGGATCTTAGGTTTTTCTGTTCATTTTTTATTTATTATATTTCTCTCTGTGCCAAATGAGACAAAAGAGGGTGAATTTCATCTTGGACCCAATAGATTTTTTCATCCACCTCCATAAAATTCTTATCCCTAGGGCACATTAGAGCCTGTGTAAAAGTTTGGCACCATTCCGGATCTTTTTGTGGGTAGACTCAGTTCAACCTATAATTAAACGATGTCGTCGCGCAGAAATTCAATTAAATCTCAGAAAGTAGCAAACAATTTCTGGAAAATCCCAAACTTGGTGTTTCCTTCACACGTGACACATGCAAGCCTAAGAAAAAGTTTGAGATCAATACGACACCGGAATACCTATGAACCATAGAAACCTTGATAACCTATGTGTATAGTCATGGTTCGATGAAAGGGCACATGTACATCTGTGAAGCATGTATACTCCACCTATGTCGAAATGGCTTGAAATTTTTTTGGCAAGCATGTACACCCAAATTAAGACCCCACACAGGATCTTAGGTTTTTCTGTTTATTTTTTATTTATTATATTTTTCTCTGTGCCAAATAAGACAAAAGAGGGTGGATTTCATCTTGGACCCAATAGATTTTTTCATCCACCTCCACAAAATTCTTATCCCTAGGACACATTAGAGCCTGTGTAAAAGTTTAGCACCATTCCGGATCTTTTCGTAGGTAGACTCAGTTCAACCTATAATTAAACGGTGTCGTCGCGCGGAAATTCAATTAAACCTCAGAAAGGAGCAAACCATCTCCGAAAAATCCTAAACTTGGTGTTTCCTTCACACGTGGCACGTGCAAGCCTGTAAATAATTTTGAGATAAATACGACACCGGAATGTTACACGAATTACATGCATGACAATAATTAAACACACAAAGCCGTACATATTAAAATTAGAACCCGATTAAACTATGACCTTAAAAACCTAGCTAAATAAACATTAATTACTATCGGAATCACTGCCGAGATCAATCGGACCACGCACACTAACATGCCTCTGTAGCCATATATGGTAATTGATGTCACGGATCATGTATTGATGAAGTCCAATGCCCGTATGAGTGCACTCTCTCGTGCCTTATAATATCGAAAGAATGGTCGGCCATAGATGTAACCTACTAAACGACCACTGCCCCTGTTAGTAATCCTTATGCAGTACTGGCGTCCTTCTATAGTGAGCCGGCCGAGGTTTCTATTGCAGAAGTCCCAATCATACCCGAGTTGCTCCGTAGCTTGATCTAGAACGGCCCATAAGCCACATGCAGCATAGGTAAGGTCCTGTAGCGTAATCTGCATGCGGAGAAAAAGAAAAAAGTTAGAGAATGTATTATAATAATAAACAACAAATAACCATAGCTCAGGTATAAGTAACCATTTTACCACATCCGCATGGTTGTAGCTCGCAAACCATTCGCTTGCTTGCGGAACGGAGATATCACCAGCATTCAAAGCAAGTGCCTTGAAGTGTGAGAAATCAGGCACATCATAGTAAATACGTCGAAGTGCCTCTAAATAAATGCGTACGACACTTAATTGAGCGCTTATCACGTCCGGGCTCTGTATTCCCGTCCCGTGGATATGGTTCTGTTGATTTGAACCCCTCACAGGGATGAAAAAACTGAGTTCACACGTCCATAGCCGACCACTTGCATTAGATGCCGTGTTCTCGACGATGTCCGAGATAAAGAACCAGTTAAGTGCCATTCGTAGCCAATCTATTGGGGATATAGTCTATGACATATATGCATGCAACAATGATATTAAACTAATTATAGTTATTTGTTAGCATAAAAAAACAAAAGATGTTGGAAAATATTTCATACAATAGCTGGAACAGGGAACCTAGAATAGCCACATTAGGAGCGAATGGCTCATCGCCAGGGTGGAAATCTGGTTCTTGTGGTGGGGGAGGTCCATTGTTCATACCACCTGATTGATAAAATGCAAAAAAATATGAACATAAAATACATGTACAAAAAATTCTTCCAAGTAAAATGTGGCAACATAATTAAATATAGATCGAATGCAAGGAATAAGAATATATATAAATGTAGAATGCAAAGAAACATGAATATAAATATAGATCAAATGAATATAGATAGAATATTGGAGAAGACAACATATCAATACCATTGAAAAATGCAGGAGCCATGACCAAATCACGTAGAGAGAGAGAGTGGATGTCTTGAGAAGTGAGAGTGAAATGTGAGAAATGAGACTGAGAGAGTTCGTGGGTGGGGTGGGATCGATGTATGTGGCCGGCAATTTGTTTTATATAGGGGGGCATGGACATCACTGCCGGTTTTTAAATAGAACTGACAGTGAAGGTGCATATATGTAAAGGATATATTTATCTAGATACTACAGTGGGAAAGTTTTAACAACAACGATATATTTATTTAGATAGTAATGAAATACAAAAAAAATTACAAAAAAAATTAGAAATAAGTTACATATACGATAACAAAGACCTTACACTAAAATTCCATATACGATAACAAAGACCTATTTGCATACAGGTCAATGTTACCATCAATGTGTATCAACACATTATAATTTAACCACTTTAGTAGCATTCTTCTAGCACCAACTAGGGTAAAACAACAGCACCGAGGTGGTCCACGAGCTATACCGGTTGGAGATGATAAGTGGCATCGATGAATCCATGCCTCTGCTGTACATGGCATTTTTCTTGGTACAGTCCAGAGCACATCGAATTCAGCTCGGCACCACATCGGATGGCTCTGTGAACCTCGTGGCATCTCCAATCTTTGGCGTTGCTCTATCTTCAGTAGCATTCTTCTAGTACCTCATGTGTGCACCATTTTAGTGGACTACGATGCATAACGATATCTATGGTTTGTTATGAGAGGAAAACATTGTATCATGGCTGATAAGGCCTGGCTAAAACCAACATGCATGGAGAGGCTAGCTCCTGGCCGAGGGCCATTTTATAGGGGCTAGCGGTCGTGGTATATTTTTATTTCTGAACTAAAGTTGTCGGGATAGGTGAGAGCAGTGTTCCAACGGTTGTGGTCATGTGAGCACTGTTGGCATATGAGGAGCATCTACACATCACTATTGGGTTTAGTTTAAAAACCGACAGTGAATTGGGCCTTCTGTGTCAGTTTGAACAACCGACTGTGATAGAAGATACACTGCCGGTTTTAAAACCAAAACCGGCAGTGAAGGGCCCTGCCGCAACTTTAGGTAAAAATATAAAAAAAACAGTGTCGGTTTGGAGCCTGCCATCGTAGCCTTTTGTAAAAAATATAAAAAAGTTTGGTCCGCCTGAGATTCGAGCGCGGGTCATAGGGTCGAGAGTGCGCGGCCTTAACCGCTGAGTTAGGATAGGGAGTTTGGTTAGAATGGTTTTATTTTTTCTTTTCTCCCATTGTAATGTACTACTAAATAATAAATACAAAATCAAAAAAGTTTGGCCCGCCTGGGATTCGAGCGCGGGTCTCAGAGTACAGAGTGCGTGGCCTTAACCGCTGAGCTAGGATATGGAGTTCACTTAGTTTGCTTTTCTTTATTTATTTATTAATAGAAATAATGCAGTTAGTTTATATTCTAAAATAACACAAAAATTTGTGTCTTGATTATTTAATTCTATGATAATTAATTAATGGTCTATAATTATCAAATAATAGTGTTTGTGAACATCATCTTAATATTTGATTACATAGTCAATAATTAAATTGTAGAGATGCGCACAAAATATAAATTAAATATTCAGTGCGAATTACTGATACAACGTCTGCATAATGATTACATAGTTAACAATAATCTAACTATCTTTAGGTGCATCAATAATGAGGGCCTCATTGTGATCAATTCGTACGTAAGCAGGTTCATCACCCTCTTGAAGGATAGGTAGGGGTACGTTCGCCCCGAATAGAGGCATTTCCTGATAGCCCCTATAGTCTTCTTCGCCCGTCACTCCATCGACACCGACAATCTTCCTTTTCCCTTCTAGGAATACTTTTAGCCTTTCTTTTGTCTTGTTGTCCCTTGCATAGAAGACTTGCATAACATCTCTTGCAAGGACGAAGGGGTCGTCTCTGTATGCGGTCTTAGTGAGATCAACGATAGTGAACCCTTCGCTGTTAGTGTTGATTTCCTCGAGCTAGACCCACTGGCAGCAAAAAAGAGCTACCTTCAATGGACCATAGGCTAACTCCCATATCTCCTCTATGAAACCATAGTATGTCGCCTGCACGTTGCCGTTCTCGTCGTGAGCATCAAAACAAACACCACAATTTTGGTATGTGCTCTTTCCATCTTGTTTTTTTGTGTAAAATGTGAATCCATTGATCTCATACCCTTGGTACTTAAGATATGAACTCGAAGGTCCCTTGGCTAAGGCATTCAGTTGATTACCCAACTTTATTCCAAGCAAGCAACGTCGTAACCAGCTGACAAATTCCTCCTTATGTTTTTTATCCAGCCAAGCCTGTGACCTACTCGGATACAGAGTTTGCAGCGATTGCCTGTGCTCATCAATGTATGGCATCACACCCTCGGCTTGCTGGAGAATAGCGAACTGTGCCTATCTGAAAGAAACAGGGTCATCTACTATAACATATTTCTCCCCGATCGTTCCTTTGCCACGTAGTATTCCCTCATGATGAGATTCTAGAACTCTGACCCTTTTGATGTCCAGATAATATGTGCAAAACTCAATGGCCTCCTCCATTGACCATCCTTCAACCATACCTCCTTCTGGCCTAAATCTATTCCTAACATACCTCCTAAACACTTTCATCAATCTTTCAAAAGGGAACATCTGATGCAGGTACATTAGCCCAATGGCTCTAATTTGGTCAACAAGATGAATGAGCAGATGCAATGAGATATCAAAGTAAGTCGGCAGAAAATGCATCTCAAGCCTAATGAGAGTTTTGGCTATGTCCCGCTGTAGCTGCTCTAGCGTGGACACATCAATGACCTTTTTTGAGATTGCATTGAAGAACGAGCAAAGCTTTATGATTGGGGCGCGGACCTTTGGGGGGAGGATACCATGCAGAGCAACAGGAAGCAGCTGAGTCATAATGACATGACAGTCATGGGCCTTCATAGGGCCATAGTTGAACTTGAGTTCTCTCATGTTCACTAGCCTCTTCGGGTTCGCACAGTAGCCCATCGGGACTTTGTGTTCATTGAAGAAAGAAATAAGCATACGTTTTTTTTCCTCCTTCAATGTCCATGACACAACCAGAAGTTTGAACTGGCCATTCTCTAGCTCCACGGGATGCAGCTCCTTCCTGATTCCCAAGTGTTGCATGTCCAGGCGTGTGGCTAGTGAATCCTTTGATGTCCCCCCCTGTCCATCAAGGTGTTAAGAGTGTTAGCGCACACGTTTTTAGCGATGTGCATGGGATCAAGACAGTGGCGTACACTCAGAAATGACCAGTAAGGTAGTTTCTAGAAAATCAATTTTTTCTTCCAAACGCTCCCATCAGGTGCTGCTACTGCATTGTCCCCCTTCCTAAGGACAACCTCCAGTTTATTGAGTTCTCGAAGTATTGTAGGCCCGTCTCGATATTTTGGAGCTAAGCGTTTCTCAATAGTACCATTGAAATCTTTTCTGTTCCTACGGTAAGGGTAATCCTTAGGTAGGAACCTACGGTGTCCCATATAAACTATCTTTGAGTTATTTGGCATATTTACCGCATCGGTGTCGTCCAAGCACTCGACACATCCAATATAGCCTTTTGTCTTCTCTCCGGACAACAAACCTCGACCTGGTAGGTCGGTGATTGTAGCGATAAGTACTCCCTTGATCATGATATGTTCCTTTTTATACTCGTCCCAAACATCCGGCACACCCTTTTCAAACATCTCTACTAGTTCATCGATCACTGGTTCCAGAAACACATCGATGTCATTCCCAGGCTGTCTTGGCCCTTGGATCAGTAGTGGCATCTGGATGTACGACCGCTTCATACAAACCCAAAGGAAGGTTGTATATATAGAGCGTCACTGGCCAGGTGCTATGATTGCTTCTAACCTGGTCGAAAGAATT
The DNA here is from genome assembly GCF_019320115.1 of Miscanthus floridulus. Lineage (NCBI taxonomy): Eukaryota > Viridiplantae > Streptophyta > Magnoliopsida > Poales > Poaceae > Miscanthus > Miscanthus floridulus. The sequence goes on from NW_027096304.1 coordinate 9,390, forward strand.
CATCCCATCTGTTCTCAAAGCAAACCAAAGGTGCCTTACCTCTCCACCGATATCCTTATAGAACATAGTATTGACAGTCCTCCAGTCATACCCATCGGTGGGGTGCCTCATCATTGTATCTTTCTTACGCTCTTTGCCATGCCAGCGCAACAGCTTGGCTACTTTGCACATGCAAACAACCGATGCACCCAGGGAGCTATAGGGAAATACCAAATGACGTTTATGGGACCTCCTCTGGTCTTGGTACCCTCATCTGACGGCCCTTCCTTGTACCGTGGAGCTTCACACTTGGGGCACTTGTCCAAGTCTTTGTATTTTTCTCCACGGTACAATATGCAATCATTGGAACACGCGTGGATTTTTTCAACCTCGAGGCCGATGGGGCAGATCATTTGCTTGGCCATATATGTCTTTTCTGGCAACTCATTTTTTTTCTGGGAGCATTTTCCTTATTATACCTAACAACTGATCGAAGCCTTTATCGCTCAATCCGTTTGTCGATTTGAACTCTAACAGCATGATGTCGGCTTCCAGTTTGCTCATTGGACAATTTCTATACAATGGTGTTTTACCATCTTGTCTCATTTTCTCTAGCTTTCTCAGTTGTCTTTCACTAAGACATCTGGTCTCTACATTACGTAGCACTGAGAAATGCCATCGTTATCCTCGGTGTCGTCAGCTAACGTGTTCCTAAACACATTATTAACTATGGCCATAGGTTCCGTGTTGACACTGGGTTCATCGTCGGCATCGTGGATGGCTACGCCAGGCATGTCCACATCATCATCATTTTCCTGTAGAACATTCACACCAACCTTATCATGCATAGTCCATATCGTATAGTTTGGCATGAACCCCCGGATAATCAAGTGCGATCGTATAGACTCAATTTGACGAAAGTTTCTATGATTCTTGTAATCTTTGCATGGGCAGAAGACAGGGTTCCCATTCTCAGCATGGGCTTTGGCATCGGTGATAAACTGGCTGACCCCATGCATGTACAACTTGTCTGTTCGGGACAGATGCATCCACTCTCGATCCATCTCTGTACAAAAAAAAATACTGAGACAGTAATTACAAAGAATTAATAAGAAATCAAGCTTCATGAACAACAATTGTAGCTCGAAAGTACCATTTTTGGAAAAACATTATTGTACACTAATTATTGAAAAATTAAAATTGGTAGCCCCGGCCCTGTAAATTGAAAATCATAGTAAAAAACAATTATTGCACAATATTGAAGAACAATTATTCTACTCTACTTTTAAGAACGAATTATAGCATCACATACTAACAATGATGATCTTGACCACTATGGAATAATTAGCTAGGAATTTAAATGTGTTCATAGACACCAACCTTTTGGATGATTGATTCACCATAATTTGAGCCTTGTATAAATGTCCAATTGAAAAAGTGCTCTTTAGAATGGAGAAAGAACTAAAATGAGAATTAAGCAATGTAGCCATCAAAACGAAGCTAATTAAGCAATAAAATCAAAGGAGTGGATGTTTGTTACTAACCTTAAAGCAAAAAGATCAAGCCATTCTTCAAAATCTAAGCACTAGCTTCATGGTGAAGAGCAGCCGCAGCAATGGAGGGAAGGGTCCAAACGCGCGCCTCTATTCTCGGGATGGAAGAGAGGAGGAAGAAGAGGACGGCTGTAACCTTTTTATGTTGTAGGCTTATCACCGTCGGTTCTTGGCTAGAACCGACAGTGATAGAGCACAATCACTGTCGGCTCTTGGCTTAAACCGGCAGTGATGAGTGGCCGCCAAAACACTGCCGATTCATGCCACAAATCAGCAGTGATGTGGTCCTTCACTGCCGGTTTTAGCCCAGCTCCAATCATTTTTTTTATTTTCAAGCTCATAACCGACAGTGAAGGTACATCACTGTCGGTTCTCACAAATCCGACAGTGATGATGCCGGCAGTGATGTGTAAATCTGCCGTAGTGGAGGAAATAAACATACAAATTTGTTTATATATTATATATTATACTCTACAGAGAGAGAGAGAGAGAGAGAGAGAGAGAGAGAGAGAGAGAGAGAGAGAGAGAGAGAGAGAGAGAGAGAGAGAGAGAGAGAGAGAGAGGGTGGGGGGGGGGGGGGTGTGGGGGGAGGGGAGACAATAGTGTTGTTATATGTAGGCGTCACGCATTACGGTTGGCCTTAGATTTCAAAGGCAGATATGACAAACAAGCAGCTGCCTCTATGTAAATACAATACATGAAAAGCACAAAGGTGTATGAATCCAACTTGGACTGCCAAATGAGCTTGTTACTTTACTTCTTCCAAGTTTAAAATATGCTCAAGTTGCTTCATTTATTAACGTGGAAGCGGAGTAGAAAACAACAACAACTTGCAATTGGAAAAAAAATAATTAAAATCACATACGCATCCTTTTCAAGTCTACCTCCACATGGAAAGAATAACAGTATCTTGTCGGGCTTTCGACTCACACAATGTTGGAGGGTACCATGAGTACAACTATCGCAAATACAGGTTCATTATACGCCGTTTTGTTAGTTGTCATCATTTTAAAGATCTATGATCAATGCATCACCTTGCCCCTTTCTTTGTTATTAGAAAAAAGAAGCATTGTTACGATGGGGATGAAAAACCAATAGATGAAAGTTTGGCAAAAAAAAAAAAAAAAAAAAAAAAAACAGCACCTAGGGACGCCCCTCATGAAATGTAACCGGTGAAGAGTGAACACAACAAAGTAGAAAGTAGCACATCGCAATGCGCCGCTGATGTTCTGACCGAGAGAACAAATCAACAAGCCTAGTCCAATGAGTGTCAGCGAGGACAAAACAAACCTCAGGCATATATACCGATGACATGACATGGAAAGGTGGAGAGAGAGAACCAGGCGTGTTCGGCTGATAGGTTGTACAGTAGATTTAAAATTATTTCGAATGATTCAATATTATTATGTGAGAGAGAATAAGCTGAAACAAGCTGAAACGAGCTGATAACCTACCAGCCGAACGAGCACGAATAAGCTGAAAACCTACCAGCCGAACGATGGTAGCTCGTTCGGCTGGTAGGTTATCAGCTCGTTTCAGCTTATTTCAGCTTATTGAATCATTCGAAATAATCTGAAATCTACTATGCAACCTGGCTTGGAGGAGCTGCGGCCGGTGTGGGACAGGACCCGATCCGCCGGTGCTAGCCGCTTGTGGCCTGTGGACGCCGTGACTGCGGCCAGAACTCGCCGACGGGCCGGGGAGCGGATTGGGGCTGCGCCCTGGCCTTCCGTTCCTTGCCTGGCTCGGCTTCGTTAGGCGGACAGCGTCTGATGGAGACTTTCCATATACAAGCAAGTCACAACGGCGAAGACAAGGACGTTCCTTGTCCTTCACCCATCGCTGCCACACAAAGACAGCGCCACGTCGACGACGCCACTTGTTTTTTTTTGGAAGTACTCGTAGAAGCAGCGAACAGCGAACAGCGCACGGCCATGCATGGATGATCTGGATCTCTCGGTGTTGGAAAAGCCGAGGACAAGTCACACGGGACTTCGTACAAATCGGTGGGCACAGGATTACTTTTCGGTGCCGGATTTGCAATACCGGCTGCACTTTTACTAACTGGATGGATGGAAACCTTTTTTTTGTGAATTTTTTATTTAAAAAAAGTATATACGCATGTGCGATAGGCACATGTCTAAAAAGAATTCATACACAAGAGATTGAATACACAACAGTTTATTAAATCGTTTTCGAGAAGAGAAGAAAATTTTAAATAAACAACCACCAAACCTGCTGCGGCCACAGTGACTTATTTGGTATCTATTTATATATATAGTACTGAATTAATAAGACACACACCACTTCACATGTTCAACCTTTAATATTTAAGCTGTGGTGGTCAGCGGAAAACATCCCCCCCCCCCCCCCTCCCCGCCCCCCTTTTTTTATAAAATCATGAATATTTAAAATTTGCCTTCTGTAACTAAAACTTCTGCTCAGCAAAGGCAACGTTGCTCTCTGCACTGGGTACGTTCCTTATAGGCACATATTTTGATTATGCTTTTCTAACGACAAAACCCAATATAAACACTACCGTATAAACAAGCTAAATATTTCCTGACATAGTTAGTTCCTCTGATCATATATTTTTTAAAATAAGTTCTAAAATAAGCTCACAATATTAAAACTTTGAAACAACCGACCACACCAAAACTTTCAGTTCTGGTTGCACTCCGAGAAACCCACGAATAGACAGACCACAAAACCAGGTTCCTTAAAACCTACTGCCGATTGCTGCTCTCTCTGTTCTCCGCGGGCGCTCTGAGCCCTCGCGTGTGGTGCTGCCGTTTTTTCAGAAAACCCCTCTACCTCAAAGAAAATAAACCCGCAGTCCTATCCGGCTAGGAATGGACAGCAAAAGCTCACAAATATTTTACCCACACCTTCTTGATCTGATATTTATTTCAACTTGAAGAAGAGAAAATTCGACATTGTCGCTGTTCTTACAGAAAAATCCCAGCAGCAGACAATTTTGCAAACGAGCCCTCCTCCTAGCCCCAGCCCCCAGCCGGCAAGCCCTCACTCCCCTCGGTCCTTTCTCTCTTCTCGCCGCCGCCGCCCCTGCCCCCTTCCAGTTCGCTGCACGCCCCGGCGTAGTTGTAACCTGACGGCATTCCTGGCTTCGGCGCAGGTGCGAGATCCTCCGTCCGCTGCCCGGTTCCTGTGGTTTCCGCCTTTTGCCGCCCCCAGCTGCGCCCCTCAAGCAACGGCGGCGGGTAGATAAGTGGCAAAGCGGCGCCCAGGGCGATGGTCCGGTACTCGGTGAGCAAGCGCACCAAGCAAGGCGAAGGTGAGTGCCTTGTATTTCTAACAGATTGAGCCGCTTGCGATGAGGCCAAAAAGCCTGGGCCGGTTGAGGAGCTGACGCTTGTGGCCGCAGGCAAGGGGGAAGGTCAGGACTCAAGAGACTGCCAGGGGGAGGAACGTCAGGACTCAGGAGACTGCCGTCTGGCTCATGAGGTCGAGAGGTACACGAAGGCAGCTGTACTTTTGTTATCTTATCATCATTGAATGCATTACAACAAGCATTGTGTAATTAGATTTCCAATTTCTAGGGAAGGATATAAATTGCTTTTATATTTGCCCTGTTCCGTAAACAAAATGGCTGTGATTTTCAGGCTACAGTTTAATTTACGGATTTGGGGATGGGGTTGCTGGAGGACGAGAGCACTTCTATAACTGGTATTTCTTGCAACCACCAAAAAAACACTTACAAGATTAACTAACACAGGCACTTCTTTATCGATGCCAGTCCATAGGTAATTTTGTTATTGTTTAGCTCTAGAAAGAAATATAAATTGTGTTTTCTGATGTGTTTTTAATTGTCACTAACAATGAAACCAAACATATTTATATTAGTTATTAGGATGTGAAGGACCATACAAACCCATTAGGAGGTAAATCTGTTTAGTTTCATTGTTAATGCCACCAGTTCAGTTAACAATACCTTAGATAGTAGCTCGTGACAAAAATGAAATTACAGAGAGCATAGCAATCCTGAAAAGTGGTATAAGAAAATTAGTGATCACTAAAGTATTGTAAAATTCTGCTTATGAAGTTTAGCATGTTATAATGATTTGTTGGCTGTCTTGTCAATATGGTGCTGATCTGATGTTTGCCTCCACTGATGCTATGCTTGCCCATGATGGTATTTGTGCGGTCATAGGTATGTTCCTCTCTCGTCCATATAAGGTGTGCTGCTTCAGAGTCTTGGAACGTTGAATGACACCCATTCTTTGCTCCATTGGAATGTTTAGATACATCTCTGAATCTGATTGAGGTAAGTCCTGTCCATCATGTCTTGCCTTTGTTACTAAGCATGACTGCATGATGCTATTTTGCTTGGATGTAGAACCATTGTTGCAGTTGACATCCTTGCTGCTGAAAAAGGGTACCAATCCGCAGTTCAAATTAATTTGCCTGCTGTTGATCATGCACTGCTTGCCATTGAATTTGACATTAAACATACATATTTGATCATGTCCTGCTTTCCTATCTAGGAACCTGGAAGATGCACATGCAACACTGTTCTTAGCAAATTCAGTGATAAATTAGCTGGAAGCGTGCAGAAATCTAAATAAGCGTGCAGCGTGCAAAATGTTTTTGGACGATGTGTTGAACTGCCAAATGTTTTGGGACAATGTGTTGAACTGCCAAACTATGCCTTGAGCTCAGTCTTGCAGGGACAATAGTTCTTCCTTAGAGATGTAATAAGAGTCGATTTCTTTCAGACCTTCTGTATATACCTTTTGGTTCACTGTAATTTATGATGGCAAGACCTTTGTGAGTACTGTCTGCCAGTACTGGATCTCAGATTTATTATCTGTGAATGATTTATGGATGAATAAAATTGTCATAATTATTTATGTAATTATAAAGAGAATGGCCTTTGATACCGCTTATTTAGATTTTTTTTTTACATTCTGAAAGGTAGGGCGCGCAAGGCGCGCAAGAGTTTCTAGTTTTATACAAGATTGATCTTAACTGGAATTATCGTGAACAAGATAGTGCATCTCAATTTTGTTGAATGAAACAAGCTAGAAGCAATACTCCGAAATGAATGAATAGAAAAAAAATCACACACGAAGTGTACCTTGTAGCCCATGCATATGGAACTGTTTTCAACAAGCTGGATATGATTGGTTCTCCAAAAAAAAAAGCTGGATATGAGGGTGTAGCAATCTAACTTGCAGCCACACTAAAATGAACATGTATATTCAGAAGAAAAAAAAAAATAAACGATTGACCATATGAACAATTGATCAAACCTAAAATTAATGAAAATGAAATGAACTGGTGCTGCTTATTTTTTTCAGCAAAAAGCAGGTAGGCTCCTAACATACTCCCTCCATCTCTAAATGTTAGTCGCCACGATTTGCGTGCCGATAACTTTGACTCGATTTATAGAAAATACGTGCAACATTTCTGTCGGTGCAGAAAGTGACCAACACGTAAATATTTGTAGTTTTGCTGTACGTTGTGATCGGAGGTGGCCTAGCACTCAATGACACAGGGTTTATACTGGTTCAGGCAACGTGCCCTACGTCCAGTTTGAGTCGGTCGGTGACTTTATTCCTGAGCCCAGGTGCTCGAAGTTTGCAGTGGGGTTACAAACGAGAAGGAGAAAGATGGGGGAGTACAAGAGGTCCGATCGGACTCCAGTCGGAAGGGCCGAGAGTGACGGGAGCGCCGCGCTATGAGCTAAGTGTTCGAGCGTGTGCTCGTGGTTTAAACCTGGTGGTTCTGCTGCTGTGTAGTAGTGAACTTGATCGATCTGAATGAATCTGTCTGTTGGAAGAGAGCGTATCCCCTTTTATAGATGAAGGGATGGCCTTACAAGTGAGAGGGAAGGAGTATGTTTGCTGCTAAGTCTTGCTTCCCACGCCGGTGGGTATAAGGTGATGGTAGGCGGCCACAACACTGTTGGATGTCAGATGCACGTGGGAGCTTGTGTTGTCTTCTTCGGGTATGGCAGACGTCGGTGCCTACCACACTGTTGATACCTGGAGGCATGCAATGGTTTTTACCATGTTTGCGTTGTACGGTAAATGCGGGCGCCCACAACACTGTCGATGCCCAGAGACATGTGGGGGGAGCCTTACCGTATGGGAGTTAATGGCGCCCACAATACTATAGGGGAAAATATCGGCGCCTACAACACTGCTTGGGTTCTGTCGAGCCAGGGAGGTCGCAGAGCATTGTTTCTACATGTGTACAGGGTATGGTCCCTAGTATTGTGGTTTGACTCGTGTGCCCTGCCTTACTTTCTCCGTTCGTTTCCTGGTCCTTACCGAGCAGGCGTCCCCGGTCGGTTGGTTCCAGTCGGCTCCGATCGCGCCAGTCGGAGAAGAGTAGTGAGTAGGGGTCTGGCGCATCTCTGGTCGGAGACGCGGGTCGGAGTCGGAAGCGGTGTTTTGGCCAGGCCCTCCGGTTGAAGAGGCCGTCCGAAGGCGGGCTGGAGACCGAAGCGAGCGCTCCGGTCGGAGAGGTGGGCCGGAGTCGGAAATGGGCGCCGTTTCTCCTCGGCTAGACCTACCGGTTGGTGATTGGATCGCCCTTCTGGCCTATCATTTAGGTACTTGGGCTGGCCCATGAGTTGCGCGTTGTTTACAACGTTGCCTGCTAGGCCAAGCCTCTGTTGGGAAGCCGGTCTGTGAGGGACCCCGGGTTTATGAACCCGATAATTTCTATCTCCAAATAAATTTATTAAAAAACTAGATTCAAATATCTATACAATGATACTAATTATGTATCATAAATATTAATATTTTTAATATATCTTTAGTCAAAGTTGTTTATCAGAAAACGAAAACGACAGATATTTAGGGACGGAGGGAGTAGTTGGTACAATTAAACTGCTACAATAATAGAGGCGATCCACTCATAATCTACCCTTCATAAAAGAGTCAAGAATTGCTCATACCTTTTATTTCCTACTAGGATTGCCACTACTCCAAGTTAGTGGTTTTATATATAGTTTAAATGAGGAAACAAACCCACAACGATGCCCTATATATGTTTTTTTGTAATAAATATATTTACTATAGGGCTGTTAAGAAAAAGAAACTTCAAATACAGGTCCGGGAAGAAATAAGCCTTCATGCACCTACAGCCACAAGCTCATCTAAAAAGATTACACAAATATTAACAAATAAATACATGATGATCACCGAGGAGACTAAAATAAAGCACAAACACTTCAGACATCATGAGACCGGAGGCACAGCGAATGGACTTGCTCACACATCAGTTTCTGTTGGATTGAGATAGACTAGTCCTCCTACCTCCTCTTGAAAATGGCCCTAATTATAAGGGCCAAGGATGTAGTTTATGAACTAAATGGGTTGGGAGAAAGGTGTTTTTTCTTCTTCTATATCTCTCCTATATTTTCAGGGTATTCAGCTGCATTGAACAGCAACAGCAGTAGCAGTCCGCAGCTACATCTATCGAAGCATTTGGTTCACGTAATGTAACATAACTACATTGCGGAGAGATAAGAGATATCGTTTGCAGGTGTTTATTTCAGCCTGGCCGTATTCTATTATGGTGTAATTGGATACCCAAATATTCAAATGCGATCCTGCCCCTCTTCAGCTGTAATCGTATCCCTTCCCTGCTGTTTTTTATCAAAAAAACGGGATGGATATTACCCCTTATACTACGATTTATTGCGAGAAGGTAAAAGTTCGAACCAAACACCGAGTATAGTGTTTTACAGAGAGAAAAAAACGCAGCTATAACAGCAACAACTGCTTTTAACTAAGCGAACGTGCCCATAGATACCGTTGGTTGGTTGTTTGGTTCGAGGGATCGCTTCATCTTAGATGTGCTGGTCCATCAGTGAATCAATTCTTCGAATTTGGTGGAATAACTTCATTTCTCATAATAGTACTAATTATTAGCTCATAAAAAATGAGGTGACTGATGCATCAACATATTCCATTCCACAAAAAAAGAGAGTGTAGAATGAGTAGATGATAGACTAACTTATTCCCTCAAACCAAACGTAGCTGGTTTACCTCCACGCGAAGGTTCCCTAAATCAGAGAGACAGGAGGAAAAAAAACAGTAATGAGAAAGCCTCGAAGCTCCTCACGGGGGTTTACCTCCGTGCGAAGGTTCCATAGTCCTGGTTTTTTTTTTTTGAAGTCTTTTGGCTCCCTGTCCTGCCCGAAACATCCTTGGAAACAAAAATTCTGGCTCCTGGTCCCCGTTTTCCTCCGCTAGCTCATCCTGCGCATGAAGCCCATGCTCCAGTAAGGCCTCTCAATCTCGGCCCGTGGGTCGGCCACGCCCGAAGGCCCCTTAGGTGTCAAGAATGGAAATTTTTATTTTTATGTTTTTTAAAATTCACCAACTGAAGCCATGGAAAGTACATATCGCCCCATTTCAATTAGGCCCCGTTGGATCCTTTGAATTGAATTCATTTTAATAATCATAATTAGACACATATTAATTAAGCTAATATGGTTGCATATGGATTATATTTGTATATTATTGTTGGCTATATACGATAGAGATACTTATGTGTTGCATTTCTACCGTATTGGGGCGAGTTGAAGAGCGTGTATAAGTTGCAAAGTAGAAACTTAGCATGATAATCTATAGAATCAATTTCCATCTCGCACCCTATGAATTTGAGATGGACTTATATATGTGAACTTTGAAAAGTGGTGGAATGTCAAATTATGAGCCACATAGCCTAGTTTATTAACTAGATTTCAAAAGGATCCAAACGGCGCCTTAGAGAAATTTCCTTTTTTTTGTGCCAACTCATCTTAGAAAAACTAACTTTTATATATAAATATGAACTCGGATGTAGATACAATTTATATTAAAGTTGTTGAGGAAAACGAGATCTACACATTTGTCGTTCATGGCTTTTTCATTGAGGTCGTTTCGATACCTAAATAATTTATTACAATGTCCAGATGTGTAGTGGTATATCTCAACATAATTTAATTATTTAGGTATCAAGATGGTTTGAAACGAAAATATTGTAGGGGCGGCTCACTCACCAGGCCACCCCCGGTGTTTCTATTTTTAGGGGCGGCTGGTGATTGAGCCGCCCCTATAAATGCCTCACGTACAGTCACGGAGTCACCCATCTAAAATATCTACTGTCCTCCTCTCTCTCTTCGTCTCAACTCTTCCAGTGTTCTCTACCCCTCCCTCTCTCTCTCTCCCTTGCTCGTTGTCCCGATGGCCGCGGCGTGGCAGCGCCCCCCCCCCCTCCCCGGCCGACGAGCTCTAGACCCGTGGCTCATAGTGCTGCACTTGTTCTCCTCTCCAAATCTGACTTTTTTCTTTTGCTGTGATTTTCAGAGCTATTTTAGGGGATTTTTCGTTTCGTCGATTTGAGGCCAAATCTATTCGTTCTTTTTGTGTTGATTCGTGCTATGACATGATTTGAAGCTATCCTAAGAGTTAATTTGATTGAATCGACTCGAGCACGGAGAAATCAACGATTTTTGTTTTGGGGGACTTTTACGTGTTCTTGGCTCGATCTGAAATTTCTCGGAGATTGGGTACAAATTGGACGATGATTCTCTTGGAGTATCCTCACTAACCCACTTGTGATGGCCTGTGCAAAGTTAGGGATCGAATCCTTTTGATTTGGTTTGGTTTTCATCGATTCCTATGGTTGGCTATTTTTCTGTTCGTACAGATGGTTCTCCGTTCGTCGTTCTGCTATTCTTCGATGCGGGTCGCAGGGGGGGGGGCAATACTACGAGCGTCAAGCGCTCTAGTGCCGTGGGAGCTCACCTGAGCAGCACTTGTCGTGGACACCGGCCCGTAGCCGGTCGCTCGTCCAGGCGGCACTATCGTCCAACGCCTAGCCACTACTACAGGAATCAATTTGCGCAGCGTGGCCAAAATGGGCTCCGTGGCGGGCACCTCTTTTGCCCGCCATGGTTAACCGGTGGCCGGCCACCGAGGCGCCCGCTGCGGGAAAAGGGTTTACCGCGGCGGGCCACCTTACTTGCCCGCCGTAGGAAATCGTTATTTTCCGCGGCGGGCGATTCATACCGCCCGCCGCGGTTAATACGATTTACCGTGGCAGGCTCTTTAAACTACCCGCCGCGGTAAAGAGTTGATTTACCGAGGCGGGCGCTTTATCTTGCCCGCCGTGGTAAAGCCTATACAAATACACAGCACCACCCCTTCATCTTCTCCACGGGTCTTCCTCTTTCAAACTCATGGGGGGAGGCTTTGCCCTAAAATTTGAGGAAACTTTTGATTTGAGTTGAAGGGCTTGGATTTGAGGGAGGAGGACATCATAAGAGGTTCATAAAGGCTCTCCCTCTCTCCTACCATCCTCTCTCTCTATTTCCATCACCTAGAGTTCTCTCTAGATCTAGATCTAGATCTAGATCTAGATCAATTTTAATGGAAAAAATGATGTCATGTATTTCTTTAACTTTAGATTCATCATAGATGCATGCTTCATCTTTCACATCGTCATTTCCTCTCTTTTTCATGATTTTGGACGTAAAAATCATCAATTTCTCCTAATTCTTCTTTATTTAATGTTGATTGTGACAGATAATGTTCGCAGGTATGATGGATAGGTCGGAATGGATGTACCGGATCGATAGAGTGAATGATCTGCGGTACCTCTTTGAATTAAGGAAGTTTATTGCTGCTGGTAAAGCTCATCGTGAGAGACTGAAGCGGATGACAATCATATGTCCATGTTCTCGTTGCAAGAACCTAAAAGCCCACCGAGACAGTGAGGTGCAAACTCATTTGATCATGTATGGTTTCGTCGAGGGCTACACAGTCTGGATATTTCACGGCGAAAGAGTTGGTACGAGTGGTGGTGCATCTAGAGTGAGCTCTTCGACGCCGACGACAACAACACCATCGGTGAATAAAGATCCTTTAGGAGCACCCGGCTCCTCATCATCTTCAGCAGTAGCTGCGCCAGCCGACAGTGACAACAGTTGTCGTGATTACATCACGGTGGATGATCCAATGCAAGACATGGCCGACGAAGCCGGCGAAGGTGGGGATGGTCAGGATACTGTGAGCCAACCCGAGGATGTGCAGCTTGTTGAAGATCTAGTCAAACACTTCGATGAAGACGATGTTGTGTTGGGTTGCCCAAAGTGGTTGGAGAATTTCAGAGAGTTGAAGCAGGCGGCAATTGATCCTCTCTATAAGGACGGCGGCAATTTTCTGAAGGAGTGCACGGCGCTCCATTTTAACCTCCATATGTTGATGTTGAAGGCTCATCATGGTTGGTCTGACACTAGCTTCAATGAGTTGTTAAGCTACCTTGCCACCACGTACCCAACGGTTAACAAGGTGCCTGCCAATACTTATCGGGCCAAGAAGCTGATCCGGCCAGTGGCGATGAAGCTTAGAAAGTTTGATGCATGCCCTAACCACTGCATCCTATATCGGGGCAATGAGTATGAGAATTTGACAAGTTGTCCGCACTGCGGCTTTAGTCGGTATAAGAAAAATGCTGGTTGTCGCGTGGATGCAGAAGATGAGGGAGGCTTGCGGGGTGGTCGGAAGAAGAACAAGAAGGGGGCAAAGAAGAGCAGTGTGGCCAAACAGATCTCGGCTCAGCAGGATGATGAAGAAGAGGGTTACACGCACAGGAAAAGTCCAGCACTGTCGGTGTGGTACCTGCCCGTGACCGATCGCCTACGTGCAATATTCGGGAACCCAGACGATGCCAAGCTCATGTCCTAGCATGCATCAGCTGACCACCTAAAAGACGATGGCAAGCTACGGCACCCATCCGATGGCAAGCAGTGGAAGGATTTCGACGAGGCTTACTCGGAGTTTGGCAAGGAGCCCAGGCATGTTAGGTTCGCGCTGAGTACCGACAGGATGAACCCGTTCAGTGAGCTTAGCAGCTCGCACAACACTTGGCCCATTGTGCTCACCATGTACAACCTACCTCGCCATCTATGTCAGAAGCATAGGTACCTTATGCTGACCATGCTTATCTCCGGACCAAAGCAGCCCGACAACGATATAGATGTGTTCTTGGAGCCGTTCATGGAGGAAATGAAGATACTATTTGATGTTGGGGTCCAGATGGTGGATGCATCCCGTAAGGAGAAGTTCACACTAAAAGCAATCATCTATGTTACCATCACCGATTACCCCGGTCTCTTCTCACTGTCGGGGCAGATCAAAGGGAAGACCGGCTGCGTAATTTGCATCGACGGGACCTGCTACACTTACCTTAAGGGATCCAATAAGATGGTGTACACGAGGCATAGATGGTTCCTCGCCAAAAATCACATGTATAGAAGAAGTATTATGAACAAATACTTTGACAATCAGGACGAGCCGCAGCATGATCAACCAACGCAGACTAATTGGGGGACAAAGGTGTATGAGATGGTCAAGGACATGGATCAGGTGGAGTTTGGAAAGAAGAAGAAGCTGCCTGAAGAGGGGACCAAGCATACAAGGAAGCAAAAGCGAGACTAGACGGAGGAAGTCCCTGCCGCTGTTCCTTTCAAGAAGAAGTCAATTTTCTTCAAGTACATGTCGTATTGGAAAACACTGAATACACCCCATGCCATCGACTGCATGCACCTAGAGAAAAATGTCATACTTCTTTAACCACATCACCCAGAAGGTCATTGATAAGGCTGAGCTACCTGCCCTGAAGGAGTTCATCGCGGAGACCCTTTGCTAGCTCAAGATGTGCTTTCCACCATCTTACTTTGATATTATGCCACACCTAATGATGCATATGGTCGATCAGATCCATCAACTGGGCCCCGTGTACCTACACCAGATGTGGACGTACGAGCGGTTCAAGTCCACCCTCAACAAATATGTCCATAACTGCGCTTACCCGGAGGGCTCTATGATCGAGGCATACACAACGAAGGAGGTCGTGAACTGGTGTATGAGGTACATAAGAGATGGGAGGGTGATTGGGCTGCCTGTCCATCACCACGAAGGCAAAACCTCAGGGATGGGGTGCACAGGCCAAAAAGTATGCACCGATGTGGCAAACCGAATGGTGCAAGAAGCTCATTACAGCATCCTTCATCAGTTAGTGAGCATGGAGAAATACATTGAAAAGCACCTAGAAGAGATCTGCGCCGCTAATGACGGGCAGCGCACGGAGGCATGGGTCCAGAACCATCACAAGAGTAATTTCATAGAGTGGCTCAAAGAGCAACACATACCCCTTGAAGGATGCCCTGATGAAGATACGGAGACCGTTAAGAGGCTTGTGTTAGGCCCATCTAGCCAAATCACCACGTGGCAAGGGTATGACATCCAGGGCTACAGGTTCCACACGAAAGACAAGGACAAGAAGAGCTCAGCACAGAACTACGGTGTTCGATACGAGGGCGAAGAAGAGTCCACGGGCCAGAGGAGGCAATACTATGGGCAAGTCGAAGAAATATGGGAACTTGACTACGGCCAAAACCTACGCATAACCGTCTTTCGTTGCCAGTGGGTCAAACTGAATGCGGTTGTAGTGGACAGTTATGGGCTAACCACCATGGACCTCAAAAGTATCGGCTACAAAGATGACCCGTGGGTACTAGCAACCAATGTCGCGCAAGTGGCCTACTATATATATGCAGAGGACCCAAAAAGGCATGTGGTTGTGTCCGGAAAGCTGTGGATTGTGGGAGCTGATGGGGTGCAGAGTCCCGAACAATACAACAACTACGCAGAGCTCGAGCTTTTTACCGATCATCCAAAGAAGATCAAGGCCGTCGAGGACCGATTCAACAAGTCATGGATGATGCCGTGGGCCCGCCCCGACGGTGAGAAGAGGATGGTGAAAGCACCTGCACCAAAATGATATATGTATCCCAGAGACATATATGTAATAATATAGCTCGATCTATTGAAGACAAGTTTTGTAACTTAGTATTAATATCATGGAACCATACTACTCTACTAGTACTACTGAATCTACTACTACTATACAATACTACTCTACTAGTACTACTCAACCTACTACTACTATCTATTGTACTAATACTACTCTCTACTACTCACATGTACTCTACTACTACACAGCACTACTCTACTACTACTACACAGCAAATGCAAAATGCAAAAATAAGTTTTAGATTGATAATAAATACCAGTGTTAGATTGAATGAGGAAATGCAAAAATATTAACCGTGGCAGGCACGTAACAGCGCCCGCCGCGGTTAATAGATTAATCACGGCGGGCAGTCTAAGGTGCCCGCTGCAGTAAACATTTACCGTGGTGGGCGGCTTATATTGCCCGCCGCAATTAATCCGTGGCTATATATGTGACCCCCGCCCCTGTCCTCCTCCCCCATGCCCGTGCCCCGCCCCCGTCCTCCTCTCCCCAGAACCCTTGCTCTGGCCGCCGAGCTCCTCCACGCTGGGCTTCGTCCCCAGAACCCTAGCGCCGGCCACCAAGCTCCTCCGCGGCCACCGCACGTGCGCTCCGCCCCCGTCCTCCTCCCCCATGCCCGTGCCCTGCCCCCATCCTCCTCTCCCGTGCCCGTGCCCCGCCCCGTGCTCCTCCGGCACCTCGTCCCCGAAACCCTAGCGTCGGCCACTGAGAAGTCTCGTGCCGCCGCCGAGCTCCTCCACGCTGGGCCCCATCCCCAGAACCCTTGCTCTGGCCGCTGAGCTCCTCCGTGCTGGGCCCCATCCCTGGAACCCTAGCGCCGGCCACCGACACCGAGGGCCTCCGTCACCCCCGCTATTATTATCAGGCATACTTGTATTACCTACTACCTATTTCTCTCTACCACTGTTGTCTTACTACTACTGCTGCTACTCTGAATTCAACTGAACTGCTATACTACACATGGTGAATTTTGAACTACTATACTACTGATCTATGATGCTTTTGGTGAACCGTAGCATTTGAATTCAATTCTTTTTGCTGCCTATGATGCCAAAGAAATTTGTGACAAAATTCTGAGCATATGCCACTGCCTATGATGCACCTTGCCTTTAAACTGATCATATGCTAAATTTGTGAGAATTTTGAGATGAATTGGTCACTCTGCTGCAATTTTGCCAAATTTGATATAATTTTGGTGGTGGTGCTACCTATTTCTCTACTTAATCTATTCCTATATTGTCTGCTACTATTATCCTCCTATACTACTCCTATACTACCGCTATACTACTGTTGTATACTACTACTAGTATACTACTTTCTAGTAGTATACTACTACTACTGCCTACTACTTTCTAGTAGTATACTACTACTAGTATACTACTACTGCCTACTACTACTCCCTCCTCCTCTACTCCCTCCTCCTCTACTGCCTACTCCTCTACTCCCTCCTCCTCTACTGCCAACTCCTCTACTATGCTCTTGCTGACTAAATTGAGCAGTTCCTCTACTACTCTTACTCTTACTGAATAAATTTGATTGAGCTATGATGGGGGTTTATTGCTGCCTATGTTGCCAAACAAACTTTTGAGCTATACAGCTCTTACTCTACTCCTCTTACTCTACTCTACTCTACTCTCACCTCCTCTAGTCTTCTACTCTATCTTGATGGCCGAAGGACTTAGCCCTTTGGGGCCAAATTTTGAAACTATCTTGATGGCTTTTGTTTGGTATTTGCAATGATGATTCTTTTCACACTTCTAAGCTGAGGCAGTGGCATATGCAATGATGTGAACCCTTTTATGCTGAGGCAGCGGCGATGATGATCGAGTGCCCCCTCTAAACTAGGATGGCTTGTATACCAGATACAAGCAACCAGTTTAAAAGCGATGTGATGACAATGGGGCAAATCTGAGCCAACTACTACTACTTTACTACTCTAGTACTACTCTACTTTACTACTCTAGTACTACTCTACTTTACTACTCTATAACTGTGTCTATACAACTAAAATATGTATTCATTGTAGCTTTACAATGGCAGAGGAACCAATAAGCGAATGGCGCGACCCTACCCCTAGTGCATCATCATCAACTAGCCTCGAGAGCCAAGTGTCCGTGACCCCGAGGCCAACAAAGAAACGTCGTACAGAGGACGAAGATGATCCGACCTACCAACCAAGGGATGACGAAGTTGAAAGTGCGCGGTCTCCAAACCCTGAATAGATGCCGGTGGTGCCTCGAGAATTGAATTTCGAGGAGGAACAAGTCAGGGACAAAGAACCCCCCGCTCCATCTCCAACCACTTCAGGCAAGTCTAGGGGTCAGAGGACAAAGCTGAGAAGGGGGGAAACACAGGAGGCACCAGAGGGAAACCCACGGCGAAGTCCATGTGATCCATGAGGTGGGACCTAGAGGGAAACCCATTGTCGCCACCCACGGTCCTTGCCAAGTTCAGCAACCAGGTGGCATGTATAGTCAAGGACAAGGTGGAGATCACTTGGGAGGAGTGGAACAATGTCCCGGTCGACTACAAGACACATATCTAGGGTGAGGTGACGAGGAGCTTCCATTATCCCGAGGACGCCAATCTAAACAAGTGCAGGGAGTAGGGTCATGCACGTGGTAGGAAGAGCCTTTAGAAACTTCAAGTCCATGCTGACCAGGTACTACCTGAAGCTAGGCAAGTCACCCTATGTCAAATACACTATGGTGAAGGAACATCACTAGGAAGAGTTCTGCAAACAAAGAACAACAGAAGAAGCAAAGACAAAGAGCGCCACGTTCAGCGCACTTGCGAAGAAGAACCTACACCCCCACCACTTGGGCATGACTGGGTTTGCTAGTAAGAGGCCCCAGTGGCGGGAGGAAGAAAGGGCTAGAGCTGCCGCCGGGCTTCCCGATCCATACGACGGTGTAGACTTGAGGGCTAAGGACTTCATCTATGCCCGCAAGCCGAAGAAGCTCAAGGAGGGCGCGAGCAAGTTCAATGAGCCCAAGTTCGAGGAGGTGGAGAGGGCTCTCATCGAGGCCTGCTAAATCCAAGGACAGCTTTCGAGGTTCGCAGGGGCCAGGACTTGCTGACCCTAGCGCTAGGAACCCCCGAGCACCGTGGCCACGTCCGTGGCATGTCAGTCGAAGATGAGCTGGAACTCAGTGGAGTCATGGCAATCCGACGCTACCAGCATACCGATTCAAGGCAGAGGTACAAGGAGGGCATCTTTCAGAAGGGCTATGATCAAGGCGTGGCCGAAATGATCAGCCGGTCCATAAAAGAAGCCTTCACTGAGCAATGACCCAGATATGGTGTCGATGAGGTCACAGATGCTTCGCCAGGCTAGCGTGGCCGTGCCTCAAGTTCCACAAGGGCAGACACAAGGGCAGCCACTACCGATGATCGAGGATCGCCCAAGGCACCCCATCGACAACATCCGGGAACCCATGCGCGTCCACCTCACGATCCCGTTCGGCAGGGCGAAAAAGTTGACCGTGGGTGAGGGTTACATGCACCCCAAAGAAGATATCAAAGATTTCAACCAAGACCAGATCCTTGCCAACTATGTTGTTGTGATACTTACATGGTATGCGACCGAATACGAAGAATTTGAAATGGAATATCCAACTACAGAAGGGGTAACGATCCTTGGAGCTGCCTTGGGTTCCGAAGTCCTGTGGAACAAGGACAACATAGAGATCATTCTATCGACGCTGACTTTTACGCTGACGGCGACACCAGCATCACAACCATCCATTGCCGGATCTTGTCCCCCCGATGATCCGGATCACGACGATGGCAATGACGAAGGCAATGGTGGGGATGACAAGGGAAGGAACTCACCCCGAGGCACAAGCCCTCACCCTCATTCTCCTCCTCCAACAACAAGTCCACCTCCACCTCTCGGCAGTCCATCTAAGGGCACGAGCAAAGGACCGGGAGGCACAAGCCCTCACCCTCGTTCTCCTCCTCCAACAACAAGTCCACCTCCACCTCCCGGCAGTCCGTCTAAGGGCATGAGCAAAGGACCGGGAGGCACAAGTCCCTCACCCTTGTTCTCCTCCTCCAACAACAAGTCCACCTCCACCTCCCGGCAGTCCGTCTAAGGGCACGAGCAAAGGACCGGGAGGCACAGAGGAACCGGGGGCAAAGACACCGCCTGCTGCCATTGCGAGCACAAGCCACTGTCCTCCACCGCCGGCGAAGACTAAAGGCGACCAAGGGTCAGCTCACATACTCACTTGAGTTTGAAAGGTATGGTAGCGGCGAGCATAATTTGCTAATAACTTTTCTTTGCCATAATATGGTACTAACATTTCTATCACAGGCCGAGATCACCTTTCCATCTATTTCCTGAATCGGATGACTGCCCCGGCCATTACGAGCATGGGAAGTTCATGATAACCAAGGCCTAACTCATCGACGAGGAAAGGTGGGAGACAAGGAGGTTTCATCTCTGGTACATGGAAGCGGCAAAAGCTGGCCTGCATGGTTTTCTAGTCAAGGTTGTGGCGGAGTACTTCCACTTGCCCGACAACGATGTAGAACTCCCCGTGGACTTCCACGACATGTATAGACTACTGTGGGAACAAGACCTTGACATCGCCCAAGTCACCTTGTTCTCTATGTAAGTGATGAATTGCGAGTTTCACATATCACCTGCCTTTGAATCGGTCAAGACTACTTATATATGCCACGATGGCTTTATCCTTGCAGATTGATGGCCTATATATCTAAGGAACTAAAACTTGATGTTATCTATCTATCTCCAATGCATATTGCTCAAAGAATCATCATTGGTTACCACCTAGATGACAATCATCCAACCATGAAAGACTTGACCAAGCGACAGAGAGAGGTGCACAGGAAGAAACTGATGGACAATGAGAAGTTGAACATTTCAAGATACATACTAGGAGCAATGAAGAAGATCAGGGAAATGGGTGTATCCTAGCTGCCTACCACTTTGGGTAAGTCGAAGACATGCCTGTAGATATAAGTGGGTAGCTAGCTAGTATTATTATTTCTCGTCGTAACCTGTATTTTGTTTCAATGGCGCAGCCAAGGCCTCGAGGGTCACTGGGTTGCATTTATCATCTACCCTCAGGATGGCAGGGCCTGCGTATTTGATTCGTTGACAGTGCCAAACTTAAAAGGGTACAAGGCCTTTGAAGATTGCCTCAGAGTGTAAGTGACTGAACTGTCTTCTCATATGCGTTCTAATGCCCTGCCTAATACTAGTACATTTCGTATAGCGCTTATAAGGAGTACGTGAAGGATCCTGAATGCTATGATCGAAGAACAGAGAAATTTAAGGCTAAGCATAAGAACCGCATCAAAATCAGACGCAACTTTCCGGTAAGTATTTGAAAGGTTTAATTGTGCTTTCCGTTCATATGCGTTCTAATGCCTGTGTTGTAATGCTTGTGTATCGATCATGCAGTGTGCCAAACAACCGGTAGGATCACGAACCTGTGGCTTCTACGCCTGTGAGTTCCTGAGGGTGTGCAAGCAGTACAGCAGCAGTTGGAGGGTGCTCAAGAATGGATTGAACTGGTCGAGAGACGTGCAGAGCACCCAACACAACTTCAAGCAGACAAAGGCGGACATATGTAAGTTTGTCTTAGACAAATGCGTGCTTGAAGGGGGCACGTTCTTCAATGAGAACAGCCCGCTAGCGATTTTATCGGAGTACGAGAGGCTGAGGAAATGACCCACGATGATGCGTCCGCAGGATTACACCTTAGCGCATGTATAACGACTTTAATATGTAAATGTAATGAATTAACGATGACAAGAACGACTAAGTGAATGTATATATATGTATATTATCTCATGTGTAATGCCTGCATACTTTTTAAGTTTAATCTGTGAAATCTGGATGTGATTTGAATTTGAATTTATATGTCTGCTGTATTTTTTTTAATTCAGGAAATAATTTACCAAGACGGGCAAATAATAAAGCCCGCCACGGCTAATGAACATAACCGCGGCGGGCCACAAAAGGTGTCCGCCGCGGTAAAATAATTTACCGCAG
The DNA here is from genome assembly GCF_019320115.1 of Miscanthus floridulus. Classification (NCBI taxonomy): domain Eukaryota; kingdom Viridiplantae; phylum Streptophyta; class Magnoliopsida; order Poales; family Poaceae; genus Miscanthus; species Miscanthus floridulus. The sequence continues at coordinate 30,792 of NW_027096304.1, forward strand.
CGGGCGGTGTAATGTGCCCGCCGTGGTAAAAGTACATTTACCGCAGCGGGCACGTTACACCACCCGCCGCGGTAAATCGGTTAACCGCGGCGGGCAAAGCCGTCCGCCGCGGTTAAGCCACGATTTACCGTGGCCTCAGGCCGCGGCGGACGGCTTTGCCCGCCGCGGGAAACCGAAAACGCCCACCTCCAGTAAAATTTGTGTAGTAATGAGCGCATTCGGGCGAGTCGAGCAGGAGCACCCAACGATTAGTTCGTGTCTGAAATTTCCCTGTTCGAATCCAATTTTGTTTTGGTTCTTCCATGGTCAGATCTGACGGTGTTTCTGTGTGATCTGGGCTTGCAGAGTTCACCAAGGTGGCGGCGCGGACGGCGATCGGGTTCGTCGTGATGGGCTTCGTCGGCTTCTTCGTCAAGCTCATCTTCATCCCATCCCATCAACAACATCATCGTCGGTTCCGGCTAGGTTCGTGTCTATTATTCCCTTACCCACACCCTGTCCGTTAGATCCGCTTGGTTTGGTTTGCCGATCTGCGGTGCGCGCTGTTGTTTGTGTGTGGTCTGTGTACGCTTTTGAGAGGTGAAATCGGGTGGTGCGGAGACTGTGGAGCTGATAAGATCTCGGCCGATCCGAGTATACTTGTTCACTATGGTTGTGAATTTTGGCTTCGTGGCCTATCATTCGATTAGGTGGAAACTGGGTAACTGGATTTTACCTCCTGCATGATCTTTGGTCAGAGTCAGGTATACTTATTAACAGAAATTCTATCAGTATTGTACTTATTAGAGCTGTCGATTAGTGCAGTTTCATTTGTTCACATTTTCAGTAGCAGTAGCGGATTATATAAGTCATTGGTTCCAACTGATTGTTGACTTGTGAACTCAGTTTTGGATGTCAGCCTCAAGTTAGTATCAGTTTGTAACTCATCAGAGTTATTTATTTAGATTTAATATACTATGCAAAGTTTTTTTTTTCTTTTGTCTGAATTGCTGAGGAGAGTTGGAGTTTATCATTCCTCACTAGGCAAACATAATTGTACATTGTATAGTTGGGGTCATCAGGTCAGGTCAGGTAGAAATCCTGTATAGTAGCCTTGTCAAGAGTGTCACACTTGCTTCTCTAAGAACTCCTGTTGCATGTTTGCCATCTCGGAAATAATTACTCTCCAGCTGCAGCATGTCCTCGTCCATTTTCTACGAGTGGTAGAGCTATTGGACTCGCTTTCCGTTTCCGTGCCTCCACCCCTTTTCAAGTAGTTTGATGCATCGCTATTCTTCCTGTTTTGATCGCAAATGAGCCTGAAACTTCCATGGATTGGGTGGAAAAATCATTAATAGGAGTTGTGCGAAAGGATGGAGAAGAAATTCTGAAATTTAGTAAAATTGTTTTTGCATGCTACCACAAGTGCACACCAGGCGAAATGTGACTATTTTGCTCTTTTCAGGGAGCCTTTCGCCTTTCGGGAGTACGCTGTCTATGACTGAACCCCAGAAACATATTTCCTGAGTAAGCCATTAATTGATCTATACTGCTATTATTTCACGTGTTGTTGTAATGAGTTCCAAATAATACAGGCTTGCCAATCAAACTGGATTGCTTTCTCTTGTACTTTCACCTATTGATCTATACTGCTATTATTTAGCTTGCTGTTAGTTTTAACCGTTCATGCCAAACCCCAGAAATATGTTAGTTTTAACAGTTCATCCTTTTTACTTTGAATACTTCACAGCATTTATTTATCATGCAAAAACATATATGTATAATAATAAACTCAAGAAAAAGGTTGTGTAAAGAACAAATGCTGGATTACTTATTTAAATGAACATCTCAACACCTTGGTACAACATGATGATCTCACAATTTTGTGAAAGTAGACATATTACAAATTAACTTAAGGACATTACACTGAAATAGTTTTGTTTTGAAAAATTGCAGGCCCATTATCCCTGCCACACAGGAAAGAGATCATGACTGATTTGCAAATGTTATTACGATTACCGGAAAGTTTAATAGATGAAATTTGTTGTTTCATTTATCTGAACTAAATTGTCCACCTAAAAGTCATGGAATATTTGTTATAATCTGGTATAAATAAATGTGTATTGTCATTGAGTTTTAGTACAATCGCAGAAGAAGATAAGTCATGATGGAGTTGTGCATGAAAAATATATGTTCTGGTCAAATTTGAATTGTAAATTTGAATTTTTTTTATAGAAAAATATACTGTAGGGGCGGTTCTAGACTGAACCAGCCCTACAAATACATGATTTGCAGAGACAGTATGGTAGGGGCGGCTGGCCAAGCCGCCTCTACGAACCATCGCCAGCCGCCCCTTGAAATGCTTTTTGTAGTAATGTTACATCCACGAACTCTAAAAATGAGTTTTTTTATCCCTTATGTTGACTTTCGGTTCACCGTGGGTCTGTACCACTTGGGCAGCGGTACCTTACTTACGTGGCACACAAATGTGGTAGGCATTTTTGCTTTTAATACCTCACATTTACTTTTCTCCATCCTTAGCTTCTACTTCTCTCTTCTTCTCCCATGTCTGCACGAGCGTGCCAGCCCCTTCTTGCCGAGGAGCGTCTTGGTGTCGCGCTCGATCATAGACTGGGCCCCCCTCTTCTTCCTCTTCCACATGGGGTTGGATCTCAACCGCTCACTATGTCAGAATAGCACAAAGAAACTAGTACATCAGAGACAGATCGACAACACACGTCTCAGATGTGACATTAGAGACGCGCCACAACTGTATGAGTCTCTGATGTTTGCTCTAACGGTTTGGGCCCGTGGCTACCACTTATCATAGATGGGTCCTAACTATGGCCCATCTGTGATAGGAGGGTGGCAAATCACAGACGACCGTAAACTAGGCCCGTCTTTGATGATTTGCCCATCAAAGTTGGTTGCCAACAAAAAATCATTTGTGATATATCCGAGGCGGGTATTGTTTATTTGCATCACTGATATTGAGTTCAGTAGAGACGAATGGAAGGGCCCGTTTCTGATATTACTTATGTCACATATGGTTTTTTTGTTGGCACCCATCTGTGATATATCAGGGACGGTTACTCTTATAGCCGTCTATGATATTGAGTTCGGCATAGACGGGTTGCCTCGATCTTCGTCTGTGATTTATAGAAATTAAACGCACAATCGCACATTAGAGACCTGTCTAGTCTTTACTTATTTCTATCTTTAGATGTTTACATGTTGACCCTCGATGTTTTTGGCAGAATGCAAATAACCCTTTAAAGGAAACTTAAAAAGAATCTTGCTTGGGGGTACCTAGACTCTGAAAGAATTGCACAAATAACCTTTATAACCCTCAGAGCTAGCACAGGGACAATTAAATCCATGGTGGCCAAAGAGAAAATCTGTAATAAAATAATACATAGAGATGCTTGAGGTTGTAGCATACATCGCACGAGTTTGGAAGAGCATGGAAGATAGATGTATCATAGTTTGCCCCCAACAACTTTAAGTAAGTAAAATATATCATGTACCCTACCGTGGTTTCTGAATACTTATTCTTTTTACACTACGGCAAAAACTGATTTTAGGAGCCAAACTTGTTAACAGAGGCAACCAGAAATTGGATGTCTCCAAAAATACACATATATTTTAAGAGGCTAACTGTTCATTAATGGAGATAGGCTAGAAAACTACCACCTCCTAAAATCTTTTAACAGAGGTGGGTCTCCTAAGAGGCCCGCCTCCTTACCGGGCTTATATATAGAGAGAGGGACTTAGAGTTTCTATTTGGTGTTTCTTCCTCAGCTGTCTCTCCCTTCTCTCTCTGTGCATCAACGCTTTCTGCTCCACTCTCTCTCTCTCTCTTGGTGATTGCGCACGGCCTTGGTGACATCCACACACGGATGTGGCATCCCAGACGGTGAGATCCCGCTCGGCGATGGCGGCGGGCTTGGGAATGGGCTCGCTAGCAGGTATACTACTTTTTTTTGCTTTATAATCTATTTGCATATGCAGGCATTAGAGTAAAACTCACCACCAGTCCTTAAACTTGGCCCATGGTGTCATTCTGGTCCCCAAACTTTTAAAATGATATCCATGGGTCCCTAAATTTAGCCAACAGTGTCATCCCAGTCCATGAACTTTTAAATTGTTCACCGTCGGTCCCTAAACTTGGCTAGTGGTGTCATTTTAGACCCTAAGTTTGGTCTTGAGTCTCATCCGAGTCCAAATGGGGCCTTGAAAGCATCTAGGCCCCTAGTTGGGTTTCGGTGATTAATGACAATACAAGATTACTGTGACTAACATCTGTTTTGCAGAGGCAATTAAGTTAGGTCATGGTAATGGAGATAGATTGGGCAATCATGGTGGTCATGCCCCTATGATGGAAATCATTTCCGTTTTCAAAGGATGGACGACAAGGTTAAGGATGGACTAGTTCTAAGTGTCGATTGGAGTTGGAGAGACACTTAGAGTAGTTTAGGACTTTGTTTTTCCTTTGGTCATACTATTAAGGGGGGTATGGATGGGTAGCTTGACCTAGGTGAGTCTAGTGAGTTAGGTGTGGTGCACACTTGTTAAAACTAGCACTAGGTAGCTCCTTCATATGCCTAAGATCCATTGGAGCAAACTTTATTCACATATGATCGAGAGTTGGAAGTGAATGGAGGGTCAAATACTGACCGGACGCTGGCTTCGGTGTGACCGGACGCTGGCGCAAGGTTCGGTCAGTTCATTTGACTAAGGGGAAATTGTTTGGTGCGACCGAACGCTGGAAGGTTGAGTGACAGGACGCTGAGAGCCAGCGTCTGGTCGACTCCAGTAAGGTTCTAGAGAGGAAAAATCACGACCGGACGCGTTCGGTCACACTGTAATCACTGGTTTTTGGGGAGAACTGACCGGAGCGTCCGGTCACCCCGCAGAGGCACATAACGGTTCATTTTTCAGCCCATGTTATAAATAGAAGCTCCACTCGTGTGTGGAGTTACTTTTGCTCATTCTAACAGCTGAAACACACCTTAGAGAGTGCCAAGAAGAGCAAGGTCCTAGTGAGGTGATTGAGATTTGAGAATCCCAAAGAGAGTCCTCATTAGTTAGATCAAGAGTAGAAAAGTGTGCATCCACCCTTCTCCCTAGGCTTGTCATGGTCAAGTGAGAGTTCGTGTTTGTTACTCTTGGTGATCGCCATCACCTAGATGGCTTGGTGGTGATTGGAGAGCTTGGTGATCATCCGGAGAGCTTGTGGATGACCCAACTCAAGTTGTGAGCGGTTGTGGGTGATTTACCGCGATGAAGTGTCGAAGAATCAACCCGTAGAGAGCACTTGATCCTTGCGCGGATCAAGGGGGAGCTACACCCTTGCGCAGGTGCTTCAATGAGGACTAGTGGGGAGTGGCGACTCTCCGATACCTCAGCAAAACATCGCCGCATTCCTCCTTCTCTATTTAATTTGAGCATTTACTTTGAGTATTTACTTTGAGCAATTCAATTCTTGTCTTTACAATTCATAGAATTGCCATGCTAGAGTAGGATTGGAACTTAGGTTGCAAGTCATTTGTGCGGTAGAACAAGTAGAAATATTTTCTAGGCACAAGGGGTTAATTGGGCTAACCGTAGGATTTAATTATTGCAAAGAAATTTAGAATTAGCCCAATTCACCCCCCTCTTGGGCATCTTGATCTTTTCAATTGGTATCAGAGCCTCGTACTCACATATTTAGGCTTAACCGCCTAGTGAAAGATGTCTCATGGGGATGGACCACCTCCTATCTTTGAGGGGGACGATTTTCCTTATTGGAAAATTCATATGGAGGCGTATCTAGAAGCTCTAGATGTTAGAATACTTAGAGCCACCTCACAAGGTTTCCCAAAACATCGGGATGCCGCACACCCACAAGGCGATGAGTTAAACTATGAAAAATGGAATACAAAGGCTAGAAACACCATATTTAGAGGCCTTTGTAAAGATGTGTTCAACCTGGTGAGAAACCACAAAGACGCCCATGCACTATGGTCGGACGTTTGAGCGCTCCATGAGGGAACAAAGAGTGAGCGTGAGGAATGCCATCATCTTGTCATGAAAAAGCTCAACTCTTTTGAAATGCTTCCTAAAGAATGTGCTAATGAAATGTATTCACGTTTGAATGTTCTTGTAGAGGAAGTCAATGGGCTTGGACTCACTCAAATGCAACCTCCGATGTTGTTAGAAAAATCTTGAGTGTCCTCCCCATTGACAAATATGGGCATATTATGACCGTGCTACATCAAGGTGATCTTTCCACCGCTACACCGACACAAATCTTGGGAAAGATCAATGCTCATGAGATGTACATGCACATCACACCTCAAGATGTCTCATCCTCTACAAAGAAGAAAGAAAAAGATTTAGCATTCAAAGCTAGCCAAGAAAAGGGCAAAGCAAGGCTTGAGTATGAGAGCTCAAGTAATGATGAAGATGATGACAAAAGCCTTGCACTCATGGTGAAGAAGACCACCAAGATGCTAAAGAAGCTCAACAAGAGTGGCATCAAATTTGATGGCAAGAAGAAGTTCTTCACTAGCTCAAGAAGAAAGCCAATCTCCGAGATGGATTGCTACAATTGTGGTGAACTTGGTCATCTAGCTCACCAATGCACAAAGCCCAAGAAAGACAAGTTCAAGAACAAGAACAAGGGCAAGAAATATAACTCAAGCAATAATGGGGACGAGGGTCCCGATCTTCCGTCAGGTTCAAGATAAACAATGATTTGTTCGGAGAGCGACACACCGATCCGGCTTCAGATCACAAAGACCCAAACCCTGCAACCTTAGCACCACGTCTCCTCTGGTTATCAACCGTGTCACAATCCGGTTGACCTCGCCAAGAAGGCTAATCTCTGCTGCGAATCGAAGAACACAAGCAAGAACAAGATAAAAAGCAACTCAATTAAAGTGACAATTGCAGATGAATGATTAAGCACTCGAAGTTGGGGTCTTACAAACCGATAACGGCGACTGTTCAATGACAGATTGATGTAAAACAAAACCCAAAACCTAATGTAGGTGGTGGCTACTGATTATATAGCCTAAGGGATGTCCAAGGATCCCTCTTCACATCCTAAAGGTGTCCCAACACGTTACAAGGCCCAACGGCCCAAAAGACGACGACGCAGCGCCATGACAGATTCTGGACGTCAACTTGTTTCGACGATTCCCATTTAGTCTGATGGAATTTTGATATGGGACCACTTCCATTGGTTTCCTTATAAAATTATCTTTCCATCCATATGTGGATCATCAAAAACGGAGTTCGTATGCGACCTGGACGTCCGTTTTACTACACACTAGTCCTGGAGCCCGAGATGGACTCGAACTCAAGTTGGACTGGGCCTCCGGCTTGGCTTCGACATCCTTGCTGGCCTCCTAAGGTGGTGGCCAAGGAGGAGGACGTCCAAGGGATTTCTTGGTGGGTTCTCCAAGTCCTTAGGGTGTGCTCCCACTTGGGCCAGGGTCCCAAGGATGAATAACAAGCCCATAACGACAGTGTAGCTTCCAGCAGAAATAGCGACAGAATATCTTGATGGTTTGGAGGCCTTGCTGATGTGATATTGAGATGAGACCAGATCTATTTAAAATCTTATCAAACAAGCTTTCCATCAAGTGCTCATTGACCTCGATCGCACTCCAGATGGCTGAGTTATGGCCTTCCCAATGATGCACTGTCGAGCTGCCGATGAACCAAAAATTCAACTTTGATGAACTTGCACGTTGAGACATATTTGTACCTACATTCAAATAACGACATGTACATGTGGAACCAAGTGAATTGTATCAAAAATCACTATGCAAATGTAGGAACGAGCTCACCTTATAAACAATGGTCGTATCCGATGGTGTCATGTCCTCATCAAGCAATGAAGATGAAGATGAGAAGAAAAAGAACAAGCCATACAAGAAAAGAGATGGCAAGAAGAAGAGTGGAAAGGCTTATATCGTCGGTGATTGGCTCACGGACATTGATTCATCTAGTGGATCATCCGATGATGATAGTGACGATGAGAAGGTCGCCGCTATTGTTATTGACTCTTCATCATCTTCGCCGCCACCACCGCCATCATCCTCTACACACCTATGCCTTATGGCTAAAGGTGAACGAAAGGTATCACATGATGATGATAGTAGTGGTGATGATCATGCTCATAATGATGATAGTGATAGCGATAGCGATGATGATGAATATGAATCACCTTCTTATGATGATCTTGCTAAGTTGCTAAAGAAATACACTAAGATCATTATAAAGACTAGAGCTAAAAATGAAAAGCTTGAGATTAAGAATGATTCTCTTTTAGCCAAATATGATGTAGCGGAAAAGGCTAATGTTGATCTTAGAGAAGCAAATGATGCTATATCATCCAAACTCAAGGAGCTCAAATCTTCTAAGAAAGAGCTTAAAGATAAACATGATAAACTTGAGTGGGTGCACAAAGAGCTCATCACTAGTCACAACAAGCTAAAAGAAGAATATATTACTCTTAAGATCAATCATGATAGTCTTGTCATTGCTTAAGAATTTTTACCCAATGAGCCACATGATGCTACTAACCATGTTGTTAAGATTGATATAGCTACATCATGTGATGACTTAATTGATGAGAGCATTGAGCAAAGTTCTAGTAGCAAGGGCAAGCAAGTGGTTGAGTGCAATGACTATGATGAGTATGTCAAGCTCAAGCAAGATAATGAAAAGCTTATGAAAGAGTTTGAAGCATTCAAATCTCACAACACCATTGTGCTAGAAACTCTTGATCATGATGGTGACTTGATTCTTGAGAATAAGAAGCTAAAAGAAGAAAACAAGAAACTCAAGGAAGAGAGAAACAATGTTGCTCCCAAGGAAGATAAAAGTAGCGATGCACTCAAGGAAGAGAACAAGAAGCTCAAGTTGGAAAGAGAGCATCTTAAGATTGGATTGAGCAAATTCACAAGAGGAAAGTATCTTCAAAGTGAGCTACTAATGAACATCGTCATGAAGATGGATAGAAGTGGCATTGGATATATGGCAAATGTAGAGAAGAATAAAGCTCAAGTTCAACAACAACAATCAAAGCCAAAACCGAAGCCAAAGAGATGTTCTGAGTGTGGACAAGAAGGCCACTTTGCTCATGAGTGCCAAACACCTCCACCACAACCCTTGCCCAAGCATGCTAGACCCTTTGCTTTCAATGCTCACTACATGCTTAGAAATGATTCTAGTTGAAAGATGAAAGTCATGTTCTTAGGACCTCCCAACAAACATAGGCCTAAGAAAATTTGGGTTGCTAAGTCACTTGTTGAGAAGGTGAAGGGCCCTCAACAAGTTTGGGTTCCTAAAGCTTGATCTCTTATGTGTAGGTGAACTACAAGACCGGTGGAAGTCATTGGGTTATTGATAGTGGTTGCACACAACATATGACCAGTGATCCTCGTATGTTCACCTCACTAGATGAAGAAGTAGATGGACAAGAAAGAATCACATTTGGGGATAATTCAAAGGGCAAGGTTAAAGGATTGGGCAAAGTAGCAATATCAAATGATCATTCAATCTCAAATGTGCTATATGTTGCTTCTTTGAGCTTCAACTTGCTATCCGTTGGACAATTGTGTGATCTTGGCTTCCAATGCTTGTTTACCGAGATGGAAGTTGTTGTATCTAAGAAGGATGATGAACAAGTGATATTCAAAGGATTTAGATACAACAACCTATATCTAGTGGACTTCAACTACGAAGATGCAAACTTGAAGACTTGCCTATTCACCAAAAATGGATCACTTCCATTGGTTTCCTTATGGAATTATCTTTCCATTGGTTTCCTTATGAAATTATCTTTCCATCCATATGTGGATCATCAAAAACGGAGTTCGTATGCGACCTGGACGTCCGTTTTACTACACACTTGTCCTGGAGCCCGAGATGGACTCGAACTCAAGTTGGACTGGGCCTCCGGCTTGGCTTGGACATCCTTGCTGGCCTCCTAAGGTGGTGGCCAAGGAGGAGGACGTCCAAGGGCTTTCTTGGTGGGTTCTCCAAGTCCTTGGGGTGTGCTCCCACTTGGGCTAGGGTCCCAAGGATGAATAACAAGCCCATAACGACAGTGTAGCTCCCAGTAGAAATAGCGACAGAATATCTTGATGGTTTGGAGGCCTTGCTGATGTGATATTGAGATGAGACCAGATCTATTTAAAATCTTATCAAACAAGCTTTCCATCAAGTGCTCATTGACCTCGATCGCACTCCAGATGGCTGAGTTATGGCCTTCCCAATGATGCACTGTCGAGCTGCCGATGAACCAAAAATTCAACTTTGATGAACTTGCACGTTGAGACATATTTGTACCTACATTCAAATAACGACATGTACATGTGGAACCAAGTGAATTGTACCAAAAATCACTATGCAAATGTAGGAACGAGCTCACCTTATAAACAATGGTCGTATCCGATGGTGTCATGTCCTCATCAAGCAATGAAGATGAAGATGAGAAGAAAAAGAACAAGCCATACAAGAAAAGAGATGGCAAGAAGAAGGACTTCCACAAGAAGAAGAGTGGAAAGGCTTATATCGTCGGTGATTGGCTCACGGACATTGATTCATCTAGTGGATCATCCGATGATGATAGTGACGACGAGAAGGTCGCCGCTATTGTTATTGACTCTTCATCATCTTCGCCGCCACCACCGCCATCATCCTCTACACACCTATGCCTTATGGCTAAAGGTGAACGAAAGGTATCACATGATGATGATAGTAGTGGTGATGATCATACTCATAATGATGATAGTGATAGCGATAGCGATGATGATGAATATGAATCACCTTCTTATGATGATCTTGCTAAGTTGCTAAAGAAATACACTAAGATCATTATAAAGACTAGAGCTAAAAATGAAAAGCTTGAGATTAAGAATGATTCTCTTTTAGCCAAATATGATGTAGCGGAAAAGGCTAATGTTGATCTTAGAGAAGCAAATGATGCTATATCATCCAAACTCAAGGAGCTCAAATCTTCTAAGAAAGAGCTTAAAGATAAACATGATAAACTTGAGTGGGTGCACAAAGAGCTCATCACTAGTCACAACAAGCTAAAAGAAGAATATATTACTCTTAAGATCAATCATGATAGTCTTGTCATTGCTTAAGAATTTTTACCCAATGAGCCACATGATGCTACTAACCATGTTGTTAAGATTGATATAGCTACATCATGTGATGACTTAATTGATGAGAGCATTGAGCAAAGTTCTAGTAGCAAGGGCAAGCAAGTGGTTGAGTGCAATGACTATGATGAGTATGTCAAGCTCAAGCAAGATAATGAAAAGCTTATGAAAGAGTTTGAAGCATTCAAATCTCACAACACCATTGTGCTAGAAACTCTTGATCATGATGGTGACTTGATTCTTGAGAATGAGAAGCTAAAAGAAGAAAACAAGAAACTCAAGGAAGAGAGAAACAATGTTGCTCCCAAGGAAGATAAAAGTAGCGATGCACTCAAGGAAGAGAACAAGAAGCTCAAGTTGGAAAGAGAGCATCTTAAGATTGGATTGAGCAAATTCACAAGAGGAAAGTATCTTCAAAGTGAGCTACTAATGAACATCGTCATGAAGATGGATAGAAGTGGCATTGGATATATGGCAAATGTAGAGAAGAATAAAGCTCAAGTTCAACAACAACAATCAAAGCCAAAACCGAAGCCAAAGAGATGTTCTGAGTGTGGACAAGAAGGCCACTTTGCTCATGAGTGCCAAACACCTCCACCACAACCCTTGCCCAAGCATGCTAGACCCTTTGCTTTCAATGCTCACTACATGCTTAGAAATGATTCTAGTTGAAAGATGAAAGTCATGTTCTTAGGACCTCCCAACAAGCATAGGCCTAAGAAAATTTGGGTTGCTAAGTCACTTGTTGAGAAGGTGAAGGGCCCTCAACAAGTTTGGGTTCCTAAAGCTTGATCTCTTATGTGTAGGTGAACTACAAGACCGGTGGAAGTCATTGGGTTATTGATAGTGGTTGCACACAACATATGACCAGTGATCCTCGTATGTTCACCTCACTAGATGAAGAAGTAGATGGACAAGAAAGAATCACATTTGGGGATAATTCAAAGGGCAAGGTTAAAGGATTGGGCAAAGTAGCAATATCAAATGATCATTCAATCTCAAATGTGCTATATGTTGCTTCTTTGAGCTTCAACTTGCTATCCGTTGGACAATTGTGTGATCTTGGCTTCCAATGCTTGTTTACCGAGATGGAAGTTGTTGTATCTAAGAAGGATGATGAACAAGTGATATTCAAAGGATTTAGATACAACAACCTATATCTAGTGGACTTCAACTACGAAGATGCAAACTTGAAGACTTGCCTATTCACCAAAAATGGATCACTTCCATTGGTTTCCTTATGGAATTATCTTTCCATTGGTTTCCTTATGAAATTATCTTTCCATCCATATGTGGATCATCAAAAACGGAGTTCGTATGCGACCTGGACGTCCGTTTTACTACACACTTGTCCTGGAGCCCGAGATGGACTCGAACTCAAGTTGGACTGGGCCTCCGGCTTGGCTTGGACATCCTTGCTGGCCTCCTAAGGTGGTGGCCAAGGAGGAGGACGTCCAAGGGCTTTCTTGGTGGGTTCTCCAAGTCCTTGGGGTGTGCTCCCACTTGGGCTAGGGTCCCAAGGATGAATAACAAGCCCATAACGACAGTGTAGCTCCCAGTAGAAATAGCGACAGAATATCTTGATGGTTTGGAGGCCTTGCTGATGTGATATTGAGATGAGACCAGATCTATTTAAAATCTTATCAAACAAGCTTTCCATCAAGTGCTCATTGACCTCGATCGCACTCCAGATGGCTGAGTTATGGCCTTCCCAATGATGCACTGTCGAGCTGCCGATGAACCAAAAATTCAACTTTGATGAACTTGCACGTTGAGACATATTTGTACCTACATTCAAATAACGACATGTACATGTGGAACCAAGTGAATTGTACCAAAAATCACTATGCAAATGTAGGAACGAGCTCACCTTATAAACAATGGTCGTATCCGATGGTGTCATGTCCTCATCAAGCAATGAAGATGAAGATGAGAAGAAAAAGAACAAGCCATACAAGAAAAGAGATGGCAAGAAGAAGGACTTCCACAAGAAGAAGAGTGGAAAGGCTTATATCGTCGGTGATTGGCTCACGGACATTGATTCATCTAGTGGATCATCCGATGATGATAGTGACGACGAGAAGGTCGCCGCTATTGTTATTGACTCTTCATCATCTTCGCCGCCACCACCGCCATCATCCTCTACACACCTATGCCTTATGGCTAAAGGTGAACGAAAGGTATCACATGATGATGATAGTAGTGGTGATGATCATACTCATAATGATGATAGTGATAGCGATAGCGATGATGATGAATATGAATCACCTTCTTATGATGATCTTGCTAAGTTGCTAAAGAAATACACTAAGATCATTATAAAGACTAGAGCTAAAAATGAAAAGCTTGAGATTAAGAATGATTCTCTTTTAGCCAAATATGATGTAGCGGAAAAGGCTAATGTTGATCTTAGAGAAGCAAATGATGCTATATCATCCAAACTCAAGGAGCTCAAATCTTCTAAGAAAGAGCTTAAAGATAAACATGATAAACTTGAGTGGGTGCACAAAGAGCTCATCACTAGTCACAACAAGCTAAAAGAAGAATATATTACTCTTAAGATCAATCATGATAGTCTTGTCATTGCTTAAGAATTTTTACCCAATGAGCCACATGATGCTACTAACCATGTTGTTAAGATTGATATAGCTACATCATGTGATGACTTAATTGATGAGAGCATTGAGCAAAGTTCTAGTAGCAAGGGCAAGCAAGTGGTTGAGTGCAATGACTATGATGAGTATGTCAAGCTCAAGCAAGATAATGAAAAGCTTATGAAAGAGTTTGAAGCATTCAAATCTCACAACACCATTGTGCTAGAAACTCTTGATCATGATGGTGACTTGATTCTTGAGAATGAGAAGCTAAAAGAAGAAAACAAGAAACTCAAGGAAGAGAGAAACAATGTTGCTCCCAAGGAAGATAAAAGTAGCGATGCACTCAAGGAAGAGAACAAGAAGCTCAAGTTGGAAAGAGAGCATCTTAAGATTGGATTGAGCAAATTCACAAGAGGAAAGTATCTTCAAAGTGAGCTACTAATGAACATCGTCATGAAGATGGATAGAAGTGGCATTGGATATATGGCAAATGTAGAGAAGAATAAAGCTCAAGTTCAACAACAACAATCAAAGCCAAAACCGAAGCCAAAGAGATGTTCTGAGTGTGGACAAGAAGGCCACTTTGCTCATGAGTGCCAAACACCTCCACCACAACCCTTGCCCAAGCATGTTAGACCCTTTGCTTTCAATGCTCACTACATGCTTAGAAATGATTCTAGTTGAAAGATGAAAGTCATGTTCTTAGGACCTCCCAACAAGCATAGGCCTAAGAAAATTTGGGTTGCTAAGTCACTTGTTGAGAAGGTGAAGGGCCCTCAACAAGTTTGGGTTCCTAAAGCTTGATCTCTTATGTGTAGGTGAACTACAAGACCGGTGGAAGTCATTGGGTTATTGATAGTGGTTGCACACAACATATGACCAGTGATCCTCGTATGTTCACCTCACTAGATGAAGAAGTAGATGGACAAGAAAGAATCACATTTGGGGATAATTCAAAGGGCAAGGTTAAAGGATTGGGCAAAGTAGCAATATCAAATGATCATTCAATCTCAAATGTGCTATATGTTGCTTCTTTGAGCTTCAACTTGCTATCCGTTGGACAATTGTGTGATCTTGGCTTCCAATGCTTGTTTACCGAGATGGAAGTTGTTGTATCTAAGAAGGATGATGAACAAGTGATATTCAAAGGATTTAGATACAACAACCTATATCTAGTGGACTTCAACTACGAAGATGCAAACTTGAAGACTTGCCTATTCACCAAAAATGGATCACTTCCATTGGTTTCCTTATGGAATTATCTTTCCATTGGTTTCCTTATGAAATTATCTTTCCATCCATATGTGGATCATCAAAAACGGAGTTCGTATGCGACCTGGACATCCGTTTTACTATACACTAGTCCTGGAGCCCGAGATGGACTCGAACTCAAGTTGGACTGGGCCTCCGGCTTGGCTTGGACATCCTTGCTGGCCTCCTAAGGTGGTGGCCAAGGAGGAGGACGTCCAAGGGCTTTCTTGGTGGGTTCTCCAAGTCCTTGGGGTGTGCTCCCACTTGGGCCAGGGTCCCAAGGATGAATAACAAGCCCATAACGACAGTGTAGCTCCCAGCAGAAATAGCGACAGAATATCTTGATGGTTTGGAGGCCTTGCTGATGTGATATTGAGATGAGACCAGATCTATTTAAAATCTTATCAAACAAGCTTTCCATCAAGTGCTCATTGACCTCGATCGCACTCCAGATGGCTGAGTTATGGCCTTCCCAATGATGCACTGTCGAGCTGCCGATGAACCAAAAATTCAACTTTGATGAACTTGCACGTTGAGACATATTTGTACCTACATTCAAATAACGACATGTACA
The DNA here is from genome assembly GCF_019320115.1 of Miscanthus floridulus. Lineage (NCBI taxonomy): Eukaryota > Viridiplantae > Streptophyta > Magnoliopsida > Poales > Poaceae > Miscanthus > Miscanthus floridulus. The sequence continues at coordinate 46,361 of NW_027096304.1, forward strand.
TGTGGAACCAAGTGAATTGTACCAAAAATCACTATGCAAATGTAGGAACGAGCTCACCTTATAAACAATGGTCGTATCCGATGGTGTCATGTCCTCATCAAGCAATGAAGATGAAGATGAGAAGAAAAAGAACAAGCCATACAAGAAAAGAGATGGCAAGAAGAAGGACTTCCACAAGAAGAAGAGTGGAAAGGCTTATATCGTCGGTGATTGGCTCACGGACATTGATTCATCTAGTGGATCATCCGATGATGATAGTGACGACGAGAAGGTCGCCGCTATTGTTATTGACTCTTCATCATCTTCGCCGCCACCACCGCCATCATCCTCTACACACCTATGCCTTATGGCTAAAGGTGAACGAAAGGTATCACATGATGATGATAGTAGTGGTGATGATCATACTCATAATGATGATAGTGATAGCGATAGCGATGATGATGAATATGAATCACCTTCTTATGATGATCTTGCTAAGTTGCTAAAGAAATACACTAAGATCATTATAAAGACTAGAGCTAAAAATGAAAAGCTTGAGATTAAGAATGATTCTCTTTTAGCCAAATATGATGTAGCGGAAAAGGCTAATGTTGATCTTAGAGAAGCAAATGATGCTATATCATCCAAACTCAAGGAGCTCAAATCTTCTAAGAAAGAGCTTAAAGATAAACATGATAAACTTGAGTGGGTGCACAAAGAGCTCATCACTAGTCACAACAAGCTAAAAGAAGAATATATTACTCTTAAGATCAATCATGATAGTCTTGTCATTGTTTAAGAATTTTTACCCAATGAGCCACATGATGCTACTAACCATGTTGTTAAGATTGATATAGCTACATCATGTGATGACTTAATTGATGAGAGCATTGAGCAAAGTTCTAGTAGCAAGGGCAAGCAAGTGGTTGAGTGCAATGACTATGATGAGTATGTCAAGCTCAAGCAAGATAATGAAAAGCTTATGAAAGAGTTTGAAGCATTCAAATCTCACAACACCATTGTGCTAGAAACTCTTGATCATGATGGTGACTTGATTCTTGAGAATGAGAAGCTAAAAGAAGAAAACAAGAAACTCAAGGAAGAGAGAAACAATGTTGCTCCCAAGGAAGATAAAAGTAGCGATGCACTCAAGGAAGAGAACAAGAAGCTCAAGTTGGAAAGAGAGCATCTTAAGATTGGATTGAGCAAATTCACAAGAGGAAAGTATCTTCAAAGTGAGCTACTAATGAACATCATCATGAAGATGGATAGAAGTGGCATTGGATATATGGCAAATGTAGAGAAGAATAAAGCTCAAGTTCAACAACAACAATCAAAGCCAAAACCGAAGCCAAAGAGATGTTCTGAGTGTGGACAAGAAGGCCACTTTGCTCATGAGTGCCAAACACCTCCACCACAACCCTTGCCCAAGCATGCTAGACCCTTTGCTTTCAATGCTCACTACATGCTTAGAAATGATTCTAGTTGAAAGATGAAAGTCATGTTCTTAGGACCTCCCAACAAGCATAGGCCTAAGAAAATTTGGGTTGCTAAGTCACTTGTTGAGAAGGTGAAGGGCCCTCAACAAGTTTGGGTTCCTAAAGCTTGATCTCTTATGTGTAGGTGAACTACAAGACCGGTGGAAGTCATTGGGTTATTGATAGTGGTTGCACACAACATATGACCAGTGATCCTCGTATGTTCACCTCACTAGATGAAGAAGTAGATGGACAAGAAAGAATCACATTTGGGGATAATTCAAAGGGCAAGGTTAAAGGATTGGACAAAGTAGCAATATCAAATGATCATTCAATCTCAAATGTGCTATATGTTGCTTCTTTGAGCTTCAACTTGCTATCCGTTGGACAATTGTGTGATCTTGGCTTCCAATGCTTGTTTACCGAGATGGAAGTTGTTGTATCTAAGAAGGATGATGAACAAGTGATATTCAAAGGATTTAGATACAACAACCTATATCTAGTGGACTTCAACTCCGAAGATGCAAACTTGAAGACTTGCCTATTCACCAAAACAACACTTGGGTGGCTATGGCATAGAAGACTTGCTCATGTTGGGATGAGCTCACTCAAGAAGCTAATGAAGAATGATTTGGTGAGAGGGTTAAAGGTTGTGAAGTTTGAGAAGGACAAACTTTGTAGTGCATGTCAAGCCGGTAAGCAAGTTACAAATACTCATCCAACCAAAGCTTTCATGTCAACCACAAGAGTGCTAGAACTCATTCACATGGACTTATTTGGACCAATAACATACAAGAGTTTAGGAGGAAATCTTTATTGTCTTGTGATTATTGATGACTATTCAAGGTATACATGGGTATTCTTTCTTCATGACAAATCCAAAGTTGCATCTTGCTTCAAGAAGTTTGCCAAGAGAGCCCAAAATGAATTTGAAGTGAAGCTCAAGAAGATAAGAAGTGACAACATCAAAGAATTTGACAACACAAATATAGAAGCCTATTGTGATGAAGTTGGAATCAAACATGAAGTCTTCGCAACATATACTCCTCAACAAAATGGTGTAGTTGAGAGGAAGAACCGGACATTGATCACTCTTGCAAGAACTATGCTTGATGAGTACAACACCACTAAAGCTCTATGGGCGGAAGCAATCAACACCGCATGCTATGCATCAAACCGCCTATTTCTTCAAAAGTTCCTTGGCAAGACACCTTATGAGTTGCTAAATGGGAAGAAGCCAGACGTCTCCTTCTTTAGGGTGTTTGGTTGCAAATGCTACATCTACAAGAAGCGGCAATACCTAGGGAAGTTCCAAAGATGTTGTGATATTGGTTTTCTTGTTGGTTACTCATCAAAGTCCAAAGCATATAGAGTATTTAATCATGCCACCGGCTTGGTTGAAGAAACATATGATGTGGAATTTGATGAATCTAACAGCTCCCAAGGAGCTCATGAGAACTTGATGATGTAGGTGATGAACCATTGAGGGAGGCTATGAAGAACATTCCGGTTAGAGACATCAAGCCCAAAGATGATGAAGATGATGTACAAGTGATTGATCCACCCTCTTCATCAAATGTGCCATAAGAAGGTGAAAAAGATGGGAGAGTAGAAAATGAAGATACTCATGTCTCCCATGAGCAAATGGTGGTACAAGCACAAGATGTTGATGCTCCACAACCTCCTCCTCAAGTGGTCAATAGAAGAAACACACCTCTACTATAAGATCATCCACAAGATCTCATCATAGGGAGTCCATCAAAGGGAGTGATGACACGCTCACAAAAACTTGCTTCATTTATTGCTCATCACTCTTTTATCTCTTGCTTTGAGCCTACCATGGTAGAAGAAGCTCTTCAAGATCCGGATTGGATCAATGCCATGCATGAAGAGTTGAACAACTTTACCCGCAATGAAGTTTGGATTCTTGAAGAGCGACCAAAAGGTGCAAGAGTCATTGAAACAAAGTGGGTGTTCCGAAACAAGCAAGATAATCAAGGTGTTGTTGTGAGGAACAAGGCAAGACTAGTTGCAAAGGGGTTCTCTCAAGTTGAAGGTTTGGATTTTAGAGAGACCTTTGCACCGGTTGCAAGATTAGAAGCCATTCGTATCCTTCTTGCATATGCATCACATCATGAAATGAAATTATATCAAATGGATGTGAAAAGTGTATTTTTAAATGGCTTTATTAATGAACTAGTCTATGTTGATCAACCTCTCGGGTTTGAAGACCCTAGATATCATAATCATGTTTATAGGTTGTCTAAGGTGTTATATGGGCTTAAGCAAGCCCCAAGAGCTTGGTATGAACGCCTTCGGGACTTCCTCATTGAGAAGGGCTTCACCATTGGGAAGGTCGACACCACACTATTCACCAAGAAGTTTGATGGGCATATCTTCATTTATCAAGTGTATGTTGATGATATCATCTTTGGATCATCAAATGAAGATTCTTGCAAAGAATTTGGTGAATTGATGTCGAAGGAGTTCGAGATGTCAATGATTGGAGAGCTTACATTCTTTCTTGGTTTTCAAGTCAAGCAAATGAGAGAAGGGATTTTCATCTCTCAAGAGAAATATACAAATGATCTTCTCAAGAGATTCAAGATGGATGAATGTAAGCCAATCAAGACACCAATGACTACCAATGGACATCTCGACCTAGATGAGGGAGGTAACAAGGTTGATCAAACTCTCTATCACTCTATGATTGGTAGCTTGTTGTATTTAACCACATCTAGGCCTGACATCATGTTTAGTGTGTGTATGTGTGCCAGATTTCAAGCTAATCCTAAGGAAACTCATTTAATTGCTGTAAAAAGAATCCTTAGGTATCTTAAGCACACACCAAGCATTGGCCTTTGGTATCCCAAAAGAGCTAGATTTGAATTAATTGGCTATTCCGATTCGGATTATGCCGGGTGCAAAGTTGATAGAAAAAGCACATCCGGAGGGTGCCATTTGCTTGGTAGATCACTTGTGTCTTGGTCCTCCAAGAAACAAAATAGTGTAGCTTTGTCTACCGCCGAAGCGGAATACATTGCCGTGGGTGCTTGTTGTGCATAAATACTTTATATGAAACAAACTTTGCTAGACTATGGTGTAGTTCTAGAAAAGGTACCTCTTTTGTGTGATAATGAAAGTGCGGTAAAACTTGCAAATAATCCGGTTCAACACTCACGCACCAAGCACATAGATATCCATCATCACTTTCTTAGAGATCATGTTGCTAAAAATGATATATCACTAGAAGGTGTAAGGACCGAGGATCAATTGGTGGATATCTTCACTAAGCCGCTAGATGAGGCAACGTTTTGTTGTTTGCGGAATGAGCTCAATGTGCTTGATTTTAGTAACTTCACTAAAAGATGAGCTTGTGTTGTCCCTTGCATTACATTGTAATATACTACATGTTTATTTTATGGCAATACACATAGGGCTTGTCTAACATGGTTAAGATAACCGCCGAAAAGCATGTGAAGAAGCTTAACCTTGGATCAAACTTGACAAGCAACTAGATTTACTTTCAAGTATTGCATATGCATGAATGTTGTTTTGTCGTTTATCTTAATTTGCCCTCTTGTTTGCCTATTTTCTTAAAAAAGAATTACAGCCTAAGGCAAAATATTTTGAAAAACTTGAGGGTTTGAGAGAGGTCACTCACATCAGTCCCAATTGGTGTTTATTTGGATCTTATTTGAGTTGGGACTTGATTGGGAACAGGCAGCACGAAGAATTTTGAAGGTTCGCCGAAGAAGGAGTGACCGGACGCTGCACCGGACTCTGATGTCCAGCGTCTGGTCAATTCACAGGAGGTTAACTTGCTGTGAAGGAGTGACCGGACGCTGGAACAGTGTTTTCTCAGCGTCCGGTCAAAAGGAGCTTCAGCGTCCGGTCGATCATGACGACATCAAGGCTAGGTGACCGGACTCTGGCTGCGTCCGGTCGGTGTCCACCGGACATGTCCGGTCATGATTCCAGAGGAATTGGACCTCTCTAGAATTGACCAGACGCTGGGTGGTAGCGTCCGGTCGCTACCACCGGAGCGTCCGATCAGTAGTTTTCGTGCGGCTTCAGAACTCTTTCTTCGTTTCCTTTTCTGATCCGTTGGGGGCCACCTTATTTAATCAAAGTGACGAGGCTTTGACCTAATTTATCCGCCGTCATCACCGCCATAGCCCCTGCACGCGCTTGCCTCTGCCTAGCCGCCGAGCTCGCCTCTGCCGCCGCAGTCCAGTGCCATGCTCCATGGTCCCGAGCGCCACCGCGCCGTGCTTCCCTATGCTCCCAAGCCGACTGTCTGTGCCACCGCAGCTCACCTGCTCCCGCACCAGCACCGCTGTGCTGTGCCATCCTGAGCCCGCGCGGCACCGAGCTACCTCTCCCGCGCCGTGGCCTGCGCCGCCGTGGTCCAGAGCCGCCCCTCAGCCATCCAGCGCCGGTAAGGCCTTGTCCTATCACCGTCGTGCCCTAACCCACATTGCTTTGTCCGTAACCTAAATCGATTTCAAAGCATTGTTCTCAATTGCATTCAGGGTCGTCGATTCACCGCAAACCCTAACCCCAGATTCGGTGGCTCCTCGCGTGTCGCTTATCTTTTCATCGGATCATAGGTTCATCAGGTAGCAAGCCAGTCGTTTCAATTTCGTATCTAAATTGCTTGCTTCCTAGGGTTTCACATCTATTAGGTATATTGTATTTATTTGTATATCCTATCTATTCCATCGTGCAGCGAGTCGGTGTCATTGAGATCGTGTGGTAGTTGTCAGTTAACTCGGGGCCAAGCTCACAAGTACAGATCAAGGCCAAGCCTCGAAAGTGTTAGAGGCAGTTGTTTCTTCTCAGTGGCAGTTGATTCTCTTCAGATTCATCAGATGGCTCGCACGAAGAATGTCGGTGGTGGTCCAGGAGATGAGGATCCGAGGCATCCACCTCGCTTGCCTGTAGATCCTAAAGGTAAGGCGACGAAGAAGGTTGCATCAAAGAAGCACAAGTACCCTGATGCAGAGACAGCCAGAGTAGCTGTAGTTGCTGAGGCCGTAGAGCGTATTGAGAGAGGAGGTACTCGCAGTGGAGTTGTTATAGTAGATCATCTGTCACCAGAAGCACAGGGTAGACTTGAGCGTATTGAGCGTCTTCATGGTGGTTCACCTAGGACTGTCATGATGGCAGGACGATGTCTTGCTATTGAGGAGCCTCAGCCTCAGGGGGAGTCTTAGCAGGAGCCACAGCAGCAGCCCCAGCCAGTAGAGCCGACAGAGCAGGCTCAGGAGGGAGAGCAGGCAGAGCAGGCTGAGAAGACAGAGTAGGCACCACAGTCATAGTTACGCCGCTCTGGTCGTACCCGTGTTCTAGTTACACCTAGGCCGGTCACACAGCGGAGGGGTTCTCATCCACCACCTAGACCACAGGGTCCGCCTCCAGTGACCCATCTTGACTTAAGGGCCACCATGGCCAAGCAGGTTCAGCAGCTGAGATTTGTTGATTTTGAGGTGTGGTTTCCTCCGAGGAGGGATGAGAGAGCTTCAGAGGGTTTCTACACTCCACTACAGGAGGACTTCTACAACGCCTATCTCAACAGTGGGGCAATTTTTAGATCTCAGAGAATATGTCACATTAACTCTATTGTTGTAGCAGCTGGAGAGCACATTCGCCCCTACCTTGCATACCTACCGGGGCTGACAGATTTGATTGGTTGGATAGGATTATATGTTCTATCTTGGGTTCGTCAGTTCTATGCTTCTCTCTTTATTGATCCGCACCATAACTTCATACACTTTGCATTTAGAGACAGAGATTACCGGTTGACGAGTACTAGGGCTAGGGAGATACTCAGACTTCAGGAGCAGCGTGTCAGACTTCATGAGGTGTGCTATGGACAGACAGAGCCTCCTAGACGCCCTTTATGGCGGTAATGTGCCCCCTATAGATCTTGTTCGCCACTGCTTCAAGGAGCCTTTTGGTGAAGGGTCGAGGAGAAAGCCCAGTGATCTCACTCCCACTGCTCGTGTACTTGAGGCCATTATGAGGAGGACATTGCTACTGAGGATGGGGTATCGTGAGGGCTTGACTCGCATATAGTTGTAGCTTCTCAACTCTCTGATACAGCAGATAGTTTTTGATATTTGGGATCTTCTTCTGTCAGAGATGGAGGACACTATAGCTAAGGGCTTCAGAGGACATAGGCAGCTGCCTTATGCTCACTGGATCACATGGCTTATCCACAGAACAGTCACAGTGAGGCCACCAAAGATGCTTGTTGAGTACAGTGGTGCCACCACAGAGTTTCTAGCCTATAACATGACGCAGATGATCAGGCATAGTACACCTACAACACCTAGTCAGCCGCACCGACATCCTGAGGTGCCAGAGTCTGCAGCCCAGCAGGATGAGATCATCAGAGAGATAGTAGCTACTGAGGAGGAGGAGCTTGCCCAGCAGGAGGGTGTGGTCGTGAACGACCCCAGTGATAGTTCTGATGATGACTACCAGCCCGTCCCTCGGATGACTCCTCAGTGACATGATCATAAGGCTGGCAGCTCTAGTTCAGCGCCACCTGCACCGCAGACTGACCCCGCTCTTCTTGCTATACTTGAGTGGATGAGGCAGGACCGGGCACGACAGGCTTAGGAGACAGCTGCTACATTTGCTCAGTTCCAAACTCAACAGGATGAGTTCCAGCGCCAGCAGCAGCAACAGCTAGTTATACATCAGTAGACATAGGCTCTACAGCAGCAGTAGTAGGCCATGCAGCAGCAGCAGATACTCATGCAGCAGCAACTTCTTGGATTTATGCAGCATATAGTGACAGCCATTGGGGCTCCACCGTCACAACCTTCGCCCCAGCTTGGTCAGACTGCTACTACTTCGATGACTCCAGCGTTCCAGCCCAATGGGCTTCAGAGTCAGGGACAGCCATAAGCACAGTTTGCTTCTCCTATAGAGCAGGTGTCCCAGTATTTTGCTACGTCACTACCAGCTCCACAGTTCACACTGCTTCAGACAGGCTTCACACCAGATGAGACGCCCTCACTGCTAGTGCCAGAGACCATAGTGTCCAGGAGCCTTGGTGCTTCCTTTAGTGAGTTTATAGGGATGCCTACTCCTCCATATCTACATGTCCTAGGTCCTTCTACTGTTGCACTAGTCATTGGGACTACAGAGATGCTCCCTTCCTCAGTGGCATCATCAGAGCCTACTCTAGTCGTACCTTCAGAGTCACAGGCAGCTCCAGTATCTGATCTGACCCAGACTGCTTCAACATCACTTCCTGCTTCAGAGGGTCAGACAGCTCAGAGCTCCGGATTAGATGATGATGGTGACCAGTTCTAGCTCGCTTCTCGTACCTCAGCGCCTGGCTCGTTCGCTGCAGCCCCGCCGACCGACCCTTAGGTTTTGGTGTTTGACGCCAAAGGGGGAGAGGGATCGAGTATGATAGATTCAGGGAGAGCGACGTATTTAGGGGGAGCTTAGTTATTATATTAGCTTATATATTACATTTGGAGTTTTTATGTGTGATACACTATTATGCATTCATCGTGTCTTTACCTTTATGCATTGAACTATATATATGTGATAGTGATATCTACGTGACCATGATATATGACATGTGTGCTCTCTACTTTGAATTATTTATATGTCATATCACTTGTATTATGCTCATTTGCCTTTGCTTCCATGTTTTACTCCGATGCAAATGAGCTTTATTACTTGTACTCATGCTTATTTCATATCTTTTGAGTACATCATATTGGCTTGGTTCATATAAGCTTGACTAACACCTTTGTTCTTATTGACAAAAGCTTATATGATCCAAGCATGTTAAAAACCTCAACTCTTTCACATACTCGAGGTGGTATTGTCATCAATCACCAAAAAGGGGGAGATTTAAAGCATCTAGGCCCCTAGTTGAATTTCGGTGATTAATGACAATACAAGATTACTGTGACTAACGTCTGTTTTGCAGAGGCAATTAAGTTAGGTCATGGTAATGGAGATCGATTGAGCAATCATGGTGGTCATGCCCCTACGATGGAAATTGTTTCGGTTTTCAAAGGATGGACGATAAGGTTAAGGATGGGCTAGTTCTAAGTGTCGATTGGAGTTGGAGAGACACTTAGAGTAGTTTAGGACTTTGTTTTTCCTTTGGCCGTACTATTAAGGGGGGTATGGACGGGTAGCTTGACCTAGGTGAGTCTAGTGAGTTAGGTGTGGTGCACACTTGTTAAAACTAGCACTAGGTAGCTCCTTCATATGCCTAAGATCCATTGGAGCAAACTTCATTCACATATGATCGAGAGTTGGAAGTGAATGCAGGGTCAAATACTGACTGGACGCTGGCTTCGGTGTGACCAGACGCTGGCGTAGGGTCCGGTCAGTTCATTTGACCAAGGGGAAATTGTTCGGTGCGACCGGACGCTGGAAGGTTGAGTGACCGGACGTTGAGAGCCAACGTCCGGTCGACTCTAGTAAGGTTCCAGAGAGGGAAAATCACGACCGGACGCATCCGGCCAGTGCTGACCGGACGCTGGGTAATCACTGGTTTTCGGGGAGAACTGACCGGAGCATCCGGTCAACATGACCGGAGCTTCCGGTCACCCCGCAGAGGCACATAACGGTTCGTTTTTCAGTCCATGTTATAAATAGAAGCTCCACTCGTGTGTGGAGTTACTTTTGCTTATTCCAACAGCTAAAACACATCTTAGAGAGTGCCAGGAAGAGTAAGGTCCCAGTGAGGTGATTGAGATTTGAGAATCCCAAAGAGAGCCCTCATTAGTGAGATCAAGAGTTGCAAAGTGTGCATCCACCCTTCTCCCTAGACTTGTCGTGGTTAAGTGAGAGTTCGTGCTTGTTACTTTTGGTGGTCGCCATCACCTAGACGGCTTGGTGGTGATTGGAGAGCTTGGTGATCATCCGAAGAGCTTGTGGATGACCCAACTCAAGTTGTGAGCGGTTGTGGGTGATTTATCGTGACGGAGTGTCGAAGAATCAACCCGTAGAGAGCACTTAATCCTTGCGCAGATCAAGGGAGAGCTACACCCTTGCGCGGGTGCTCCAACGAGGACTAATGGGGAGTGGAGACTCTCCGATACCTCGGCAAAACATCGCCGCGTTCCTCCTTCTCTATTTAATTTGAGCATTTACTTTGAGTATTTTCTTTGAGTAATTACTTTGAGTATTTACTTTTAGCAATTCAATTCTTGTCTTTACAATTCATAGAATTGCCATGCTAGAGTAGGATTGGAACTTAGATTGCAAGTCATTTGTGCGGTAGAACAAGTAGAAACATTTTCTAGGCACAAGGGGTTAATTGGGCTAACCGTAGGATTTAATTATTGCAAAAAAAATTAGAATTAGCCAATTCACCTCCCTCTTGGGCATCTTGATCCTTTCAGGCCTAGCCCACTCTATACGTTGATGAGGCACGCTGACTTTTTCAAAAAAATAATTCATAACTTTTCATATAAGCTTGAAAGAAGACAAACTTTATATCAAAATTGTAGCTCGATGGGATATATAACTTTATAGTTGAAAAGTTATTGAATTAAAACTGTTTAAAGTCCCAAAATATTGTTGTAAGTTCACAGATTTTAAAATTCAAAATTTAAAATTATCAAACAATCCCGCTATTGACATGGTCTATACGACAGTTAGGCCTTGTTTAGTTGCTCTCAACTTCCAACTTTGACACTATGCAAAAAGAAGATTCCACGTCACATCAAACTTGTGGTACATGCATGGAGTACTAAATATAGACGAAATCAAAAACTAATTGCACAGTTAGGTTGTACTTTGCGAGACGACCGTTTTGAGCCTAATTAGTCAATGATTGGACAATTATTACCAAATACAAACGAAATGCTACAATGCGCTACATCGTCGCACAGTGAATCCGGCGGTGCCGAATTCGGCCAACTAAACAAGGCCTTATAGTTCTCAATACAACCTTGTTTTTCAGCACTACTTCAGCCATACTTTTCGGTGAACGAACAATGTTTTTTCTCTTATAATAAATCAGCATCAGTATCAGCAACAGCCAAATTTCAGCGAAAACAAATAGGGCCATCTTTTGTTGGAACCACGTGCTTCGAAATCCCTTCGATAGTCTCTTTACAATGCAGCAATCTAAACTTTTACAGTGCACACGTGTGGCACCATAACGAAATTACCAAACCTCTTCAGCCGTACTTTTCAATATTTCCTTTGATAGAGTCTCTATTTAATTTGAGCATTTACTTTGAGTATTTCCTTTGAGTAATTACTTTGAGTATTTACTTTGAGCAATTCAATTCTTGTCTTTACAATTCATAGAATTGCCATGCTAGAGTAGGATTGGAACTTAGGTTGCAAGTCATTTGTGCGGTAGAACAAGTAGAAACACTTTCTAGGCACAAGGGGTTAATTGGGCTAACCGTAGGATTTAATTATTGCAAAAAATTTAGAATTAGCCCAATTCACCTCCCTCTTGGGCATCTTGATCCTTTCAGGCCTAGCCCACTCTATACGCTGATGAGGCACGCTGACTTTTTCAAAAAAAATAATTCATAACTTTTCATATGAGCTTGAAAGAAGACAAACTTTATATCAAAATTGTAGCTCGACGGGATATACAACTTTGTAGTTGAAAAGTTATTGAATTAAAACTGTTTAGAGTCCCAAAATATTGTTGTAAGTTCACAGATTTTAAAATTCAAAATTTAAAATTATCAAACAATCCCGCTATTGACATGGTCTATACGAAAGTTAGAACTTGTTTAGTTGCTCCCAACTTCCAACTTTGACACTATGCAAAAAGAAGATTCTCCGTCACATCAAACTTGTGGTACATGCATGGAGTACTAAATGTAGACGAAATCAAAAACTAATTACACAGTTAGGTTGTACTTTGCGAGACGACCGTTTTGAGCCTAATTAGTCAATGATTGGACAATTATTATCAAATACAAACGAAATGCTACAGTGCGCTACATTGTCGCACAGTGAATCCGGCGCCGCCGAATTCGGCCAACTAAACAAGGCCTTATAGTTCTCAATACAACCTTGTTTTTCAGCACTACTTCAACCGTACTTTTCAGTGAACAAACAATATTTTTTTCTCTTATAATAAATCAGCATCAGTATCAGCAACAGCCAAATTTCAACGAAAACAAATAGGGCCATCTTTTGTTGGAACCACGTGCTTCGAAATCCCTTCGATAGAGTCTCTTTACAATGCAGCAATCTAAACTTTTACAGTGCACACGTGTGGCACCATAACGAAATTACCAAACCTCTTCAGCCACACGCGTCAAGAGAAGGCAGTATTACCTCGAAAAAATGTAGCTGGATACCATACATAGCCACGATTTGTCAGTGCTCATTATATCGTAGGGATCACACGAGACGCCGTAGCCTAGAAGGCTAGCTAGCGAGACAGGTGAGTAGGTGACAGTTAGCCCACTGACTGACTGGTATGCCCCACTACTTTGCTGCACGTACGTACTGTGTGTATTCCCAATGATACGTAACAAGTGGAAGAAGATCACAGCATGTATGATGTGATGTATATACTACACGACCAACTTGTAAAGTTGCAAGCTAGCCCTCCCTGCAGGTATACAGAACTATAGCCATCTCGATTTCTAGAGATGAGAGAGAGAGAGAGAGATGAATGCACACGTCCGGCCCGGCCGGCTAGCTCCCTTTTAGATGAAGAGGAAGCAGAGGGGGGGCCTGGTAGCCAGACGTACACTCCATGCAAAGGCTTCCACGCATGCATGTTTTGCAGCTTACTACAACAGCCCATCAGGCCGGCTCCATCGACATCGATCGGTCTGTTATTGCATGCACATATTATAAGCGACTGTTCCGCTATGCCCCTCATCATCGAAATAAATCCCTTTATGTGATGATGATGCCATTTGTAAGCTGGAGAGAGAGAGAGAGAGAGAGAGAGAGAGAGAGAGAGAGAGAGAGAGAGAGAGAGAGAGAGAGACAGAGAGATTATGTGAAGTGGAAGCAATTATGTGACGACTTGGCGATCGAGAGGTATGCATCGTATGCTTCATTGCAAAACAACCCCACAGCAGGGACAGGGGCATAGATGTATATATCTTTGTCTCCTCAACTGATCTCGCTGCCCTCAGGTGGCCATGATAGCCTTCTGGCTCAAGGGACGTGACAAGGGAAAAAAGACAACCAGAG
>NW_027096305.1:0-57753 GCF_019320115.1 Miscanthus floridulus
CTGGAGTCAAAGACAAGAAGACTAGAGCACTGGGTGTGTCTCAGCTCTCGTGGACACAACCAAATGCTTGGTTCACCCGTACCATCCAAGGTATATGCATGCTTCACATACCGCACCCTAGCTAGAGTATTAATTATATACATATATACTTCTGTTTCGACTTGTACGAATATAGTACAACACAATACTGTTGTTGTTTATACTTAATTATCAATCTCTCTCAAATGATTTTCTTGATTAAGGAAGATTTATTAATTAGTAGTGAAGCTCCGTCCTCTAGAACAAGATGATACATACAATTATTACAAAGTAAGAAAAATAAATGAAACTCGGTGAGTTTTTTAGGCAACCTATAAAATCTCATATGCTCAACACATATATTATAGCTCAATAGAAGCTATCAATCCTACTTTCAAATAACAAGAGCCGGCATGATGCATTACCACCTATTTTCTTGCAACATGAAGTGAAAACCCAGGTAACAAATTACATCAACTCCTTCATCCTCATAGAAAAAGAACATGATGAACAGGGTTCTATATCTAAAGCGTCTCATACATCTTTGAAGTTCACTAATCGTTCTCCCCTAATTGCATTCGTAAACTGGTAATATTTGAAGATACGACCATGAATTAATGGTGTGGATGACGGTACCACCAAATCGATGGTCACTCTTAACATGATAGCATTGCACTTCTAAGTCATTATAGTTCTACAAACTTACAATGTGTCTCTTTCTTATTGTTGTATATTCACCACTTACATGCGAGATGAATGCTTGACTCATGAACGAATATCCCATTCGTACATGTGTAACCTCAGTAAATTATATTTATTTTGTTTGCGAAGAGGAAGGGATTCTATTAAATTGAGAGCACAATTACATCTCTATATACATCCAAATCTCTAGACAATAAGAAAGATACACTAAATTAAGTAAGTCCAGAGCCCTCTAATAACATTCTTCATCTCCAATTTAATCCATGTTGTCGGGGACTGCCTAGTTCTAATATGCTAAAAGTTGAAGTTCGGATAACATTATGGACATCGCTAGATTAGAATCTAGGGAGCCGGTGACAAAGATGTACAAATGGAGAATACGACCATCCCACCAATCACATCAACTGTTCAAAAGAAAATTATATGGAGAATGCCGATTGAGTGCCTAGATAGGCATTCCGCACCAGAATTGTTTACCAGAAACAAGATTCATCAAGGAATTGACGAAGGCGATGCTATATTCGGTCCCTCAGTGATACAATTTATTTATTGTAGACTCTAACTACTATGACTAGATTGGATGACGGAGGATCTTGATGCTCTTCACCATAGGTGTGGTCATCGCACGGAAGGAGAGGGACTGTGGTGGTGGTGCTGAGAAGCCATATGAAGAGGGAGAGGCAGTGGCGTGGTGGAAAGAGCCCTAACCGTGTAGAATATTTCTAGTTTGTAAATAAAATTGTGACTTATGGTCCTCAAATGAGTTTCTTGCAACACGTTAAAAGTGACTTTTATTTATTTATTTTCTAGGTGCAGAAACCTGAATTTGAGCAATACTAGCACCCAGGCCAAAGCCAAACTGCAAACTGCTGGGGCGTGTGAGCCTAGCAATTTTGCTGTTTGTCGATCTCCCTGCAGCTCTCCCCCATTGTCCAAATTTTAAGCAAAGCGCGCGCACACAGACACATCACCATCACCATCATGTCATCTCTCCTTCACCCTCCTCCCTCTCGTCCATCTCTTCCTTCTTCGTTCCTCACCTCACTCCATACAACACTCAAACACATCATCATATATATACACACACACTCAGGTCCATTTCCTCGTTATCTTCTCGACACCTACACACTGCTCTGCTTGCAGCGATCGAGGTCGATCGACCTCATGCACATTCCGTAGCACTAGCTATCCCGCACCTCCGCACATCGACCTCCGCTCCGCACGTGCCAGATCGATCCATCAAGCCACAAGAAGAACCAGCTGGGTAACTAACATGTACGTACCCAGCTATAGCACGGCAATGAGGAAACCAGAGTGCCCAGCGGCGAACAGCGGCAATGCCGGGGCGGCCGTGAAGCTGCGCAAGGGGCTGTGGTCGCCGGAGGAGGACGAGAGGCTGGTGGCGTACATGCTGCGGAGTGGACAGGGTTCCTGGAGCGACGTGGCCCGGAACGCCGGGCTGCAGCGGTGCGGCAAGAGCTGCCGCCTCCGGTGGATCAACTACCTCCGGCCGGACCTCAAGCGCGGCGCTTTCTCGCCGCAGGAGGAGGAGCTCATCGTCAGCCTCCACGCCATCCTCGGAAACAGGTACATACGCGTGCACACGCGTGCAGTATGGTGATTAAGGCTCTCGATCTAGAGAGTTAATTTATGGGCGTTGATGATTATATATATATATATATATATATATATATATATATCAAACAATTTTTATTATTGCGCATTGATTTTAAAAACTTACTTTGTTTGTTTATTGTCGAAACACTTATTTGCTATTTTGAATTAGAGATCTCCTACATAGTTGCATTGCACACATTTAGCCTTCCATATTCCAAAAGAATTCAAAATTCTAGGGGATTTCCTACATATATAGTTGCAATGAGTTATATATTGCACACCTGCATAGTAAAGGAAATCGCCACGAGCCTGTAGTTGCATTGCACGCCGGTAATAACTTTACCAGAAAATTTTCATAGCTTTATAAGTATAATTATTATACATTATAATGTGTCTGGCCAAAATACGGGCCTTGTCACCTCGCTGTCAGCCTTACAATGAGTGACATATATATGTTGTGACTTATGTATAGGAAGTTCAATTAGTTGCAATTCAGTGTGATGGGTTTTTTCTTTTTCTTAATGTCAACGATTTTTAAAGAAAAAAACTGTAGGCAAATTCCCCCAAGTAGAGATAAAGGGCTAAAAGAATTTAATATATGGAACAAAAAATTACTGATTGTAAGGTGTAAGATTAGGTTAAGGAGAAATTATCTATTTAGTTTCTGTTCTACCTAGTTGATAAATGTATGTTTTACGTAGGTAGATCCAATACTTCACATCATTAGCATATTTACCTAAAACCTAGCTAGTAATTCAGCATGTTCGTTTGGCTGTGGCTTGTCATAAACGATCGTAAATTTTCAGCCGGAACAGTATTTTTCTCTCACACAAACCAGTCAGCAGTACTTCTTCATGAACCAGCAACGATACGAACCAGCCAACCGAACAGGCTGAATATATCGGTGACCTAACTAACATTTTGCAATAGTGCATGTGTAGATGCAGTAGAACATTTTACAATGTATTTCATATTTGCATGTATTCTTTTTGTGTGTGTGTGGTGGTGGGGGGGGGGGGGGGGGGGGTGTTGATGGTATTTCCCATGAAATTAATAAATTTCCAAGGCTGATAAACCTAGAGGCTTAAAAAGTCGCTCAAAAGGACACCGAAAGAGATATTGCCCTACTTCCTTTACTGAGCATCATGCAATTTTTGTTGGATTCACATTAATTTTTCTTAAAGGAGATTAAGACATCAGTTAATGTCTTTGACCTCGAGATATTTTCTTTCGACCTAGCCATGTCCCCATGCATGCATATCAAAACATATAGCTGCGCGTGATGTTGACACGTACACATATTTATGTGCAATAAAAAATGGACGTACGCATGACTTTTTCTCTGACAGAAACATCTGGATCGATCGTTTGCTTACGTGAAATCAACCCTCCGTTACGACATTCCAGGTGGTCTCAGATCGCTGCCCGGTTGCCGGGGCGCACCGACAACGAGATCAAGAACTTCTGGAACTCCACCATCAAGAAGCGGCTCAAGAACAGCTCGGCAGCAGCTTCGTCACCAGCGGCTACCGACTGTGCGTCGCCGGAGACTAATAACAAGGTCGCCGCCGGTAGCTGCCCGGACCTCGCCGGCCTAGATCAGGACGGTGGCCACCACCACGCAATGACGACGACGGGTCTGTGGATGGTGGACTCATCCTCCTCTTGTACCTCGTCGACCTCGTCAATGCATCAGAAGCAGCCACCCCCGACGACCATGGCGGCGGCGGTAGCGGTCAGCAGGAGCTATGGAGGCCTCGTCCCCTTCCCTGACCAGCTCCGTGGTGTTGTGGCCGATGCGGCGCCGGCGTTCAAGCACCAAGTTTCTGCATTGCACGGTGGTTACTACGGCAGCACTCCTCCTCATCACCATGGGATGATGGCAATGGAAGGAGGAGGATGCTTCATGCGTGGAGAAGGCATGTTTGGTGTAGTGCCCCCTCTGCTAGAGCCCATGTCAGCGGCACAAGAGCAAGAGCAAGGCCAGGCCCTAATGGCATCAAGTGGTAACAACCCTAGAAACAACAGCAGCAACAACACTACTGAGACTACTACCACGACACTGAGTAACAATGAGAGCAACATCACAGACAACAACATCAACACCATCAGCCAAGTGAACACCGGCAGCAATGTGGCTGCAGTCTTCTGGGAGGAGGCCCAGCAGCAGTACATGAGCAGGAATGTCATGCATGGGGAGTGGGACCTGGAGGAGCTGATGAAAGATGTGTCATCCTTGCCTTTCCTTGATTTCCAAGTTGAATGATTGGGAGGGCCCATGCATCACCCATGCTGCAACTCCAGCTGGCTGCCAATGGAAGGAGTAGTACATACACGCATATATAGAACTATACATATATACATACTTATACGTTAAGATTAGTATTTTTACATCATCCTTGACATTGCTATTCGAATGTAAAAGACTTTCTCTTCTCACAGCTACTTCACCTCACTTCTTGGTCCCGCACATATCTTGGATTATTCATCCTCTTGTACACAGGCATTCATGCCATGCAAATAATTCAATCAAATCCTGAGCTATACTAGCTATGTGGAAGTCATCACCTCTCATCTCACATAATTTTTTAATCTTTCATATATATGAGCATATGATATACTTATATTGTACATACAATAAGGGTTGCAGAATATATAAAATAATGTTGTAGCTACATGTATAATGCAGCATGCTTCAGCTTTATCCATATTTTTCCTTGGTGGTAAAGCTATATCTCTTTTAGTTTGTGTTTGTTCCTTTGCTTCCTCTTTGCTTTCCTTTCATGTACCAACTGCTTCCCTTGCACATGAAGTCACGTTGATGAGCTTGTGAATATAGATCCTGGGGGCCGGGGCCGGCCGGAAAGGTGCACTAGTACTGTGCCTGAGACCGAGAGAACATGATTATACATGACACTGATGCATCCATCGCTCAGCATGTGCCTGCATGCATGCAGTTGGAGGAACAGTCACTGTCGGTGCTGCTCAATGCAATCAGAGGCAGAGGTCGTTACACAGGTGCAATTACAGCACAGAAGAATGGAGAGAGTGGAGGCAGGAAAGTGGATGTGCCTCTTTGCCATGACAAATCAATATAGAAACTCTCTCTCTCACACACACACACACACACATCCCAACTACAACACAAAATTTTATTTGTGGTGTAGTGTCTCTCTCTTAACGATATATCTCATCTAGAGCACATATATACACAAGGACATGAAATTTGGGACCACTACCACGAAACCCAAATAGGCGTCGATCGACGCTCCTCGTAGCTTGTCAAAGTCGTAAATTAATGCTTGGGAGCACAAAAAACTAAAATTTATATATTATCACCGCAAATGGTGCTTTATCACCTGGTAATATACCTGCAAGTTCAATTATAGCATGATGAAGATAACTTATGCGTTCGCCTAGAATTTGGCATTCTATATAGTTACTAATTATATATGAAAACAAACAATAGAATTATCTGATATAGCTCCAACTCTAGAATCCATGCAGGATTTGGAGTTTATATGATAAAATAAAGTGGTATAGTTATATGTGTTTAGTGCAAACTAATAACCAAATGGTCCTGTTTGGCGGAGTTCTAGCCCTAGGAAATCTATAGATTTCTTGGAGCTGGGTATTTGTAGCCTCAGGAAATCTTGAATCTACATTCATCTTGTTTACTGTGTATAGATTAAATATAAATATTTGAACCCCTTTAATTTAATCTACAAACTACAAAACTAACATTCAATATAATTAATCTCTAAGAATTTCCAGAGACAGAGATGACTAGTAAGTAGCCATTATTAAACTACTCCTTCCGTTTGATTTTACAAGGCTTATTAGGATATGGAAAAGTTTTTAAAAGTGTATAACATCAACTACTCTTATGTTCATCAACTTCTACAAAATTAATTTGTAATAAAAATATGTTCAAATTTTGAATATATTGATATAACTTTTCTCTATTTTACAACCTCCAACTTGCACACGGAAGTTCAATTTTCAACCACGAACTATGAAACTGGGTACTGAATGCCCTCCAAATGTTGAAACCGAGCAAATTTGTTCGTCTAGCTAGTTTGAAAGGTGGTTTCTATTATATTTAGAATATAGGAAACTACCTTTGAAACTAGCCAAAGGACCAAATTGTTTGGTCAACAGTTGGAGGACTTTTGGTACCTGGTTTCGTAATTCAGGTTGAAAATCAGAGTACCATGCAAGTTGAAAGTTAAAAAGAATTATCCTTCGAATAATTGTTGCTCAAGTTCATGAAGTTTGACTTTGTTGAATGCCTATATGTCTTATTTTTTGAAATCGAGGGAGTAATTTAGATCCAACATATTACATTGATTCTCCTGCCCAAAAAAAAACATTATGTGAGAAACATAAATCATATGGTGTGCTCATTGTAATAGATACCCTAAATTATATTAAAGTTGAACATACAAATTTTGATCTAGAAACTCCAAAATGTTAATAAAAAATATCACACCTTCCAACCGAAGGAATACATGGAGGCATGCTGATAGGTAAATGACTAAGAAAAAAGGGTAAATGACTTGGAATAAATGAGTTTACAGGTGTGACTCGATTGAGATTATATTGTTACAACTTTCTAAACTAAAATCACTAGTAGGAATAAATGAGCTTACAGGTGTGACTAAAAGTTGTTCGTCATGTATGTGCAGATTTCTACTAGTGAAATCAACCAACCATTGTTTAAATTTATTGTAATGCCCATATGCACATAATTGTGGATGAACTCAGTTTAATCAGGGATGAGCCAGTAAGAGTCAAGATTAATTGCAGAAATCCCTAAGCTATAAGGTGTGACATAGAAGTTTTCTTCAACAAGGTGGGGCATGAGATTAGGTTCACTGTGGAGGATGCAGTTGGTAAAGGCCCAGGGCCTAAAGGGGGTCCTCTTGGTCCAGGGAGAAATGAAGATGGCCAAGGTAAGAGAGATAAGTGGAGGCCTGATGATCCTAGTGGTGGAAAGAAGAATGATAAATTCAATAGAATGGGTAGACTTGATAGGGAGTCCAGTCATGGAGAGAGTCAGGATGCTCCTGATGATACCATTGCAGCTCCTCAATATGAGAGTTCACAGAGTGCTCAAAAGGTTCTGCCACTAGCAGTTTATCATCCAAAAGCAGGCCTAGCAGTGCAGATTTCTGGTAGCTTGGAAAAGAGTGAGACAGGTTCTGATAAGATATGGTATGCTACTAGTCAACTTCTGCTTGAGGGAGCAAACACTGAGGAACAAAGGAGAGATAATCAAAGAAAACTAGTAGCTGTAGAGGAAAAGGAGAGTTTGCTATTCAGCCAGGATAAGATACCTGCTGGACAGATTGTGATTCATGGAGCTTCAGGCCCTTATCTCATGGATAGAGATAAATGGCCAAATCTGCAGCTGCCTCAGAATATTGACTCACAAAAATCTAACGAGGAGATGTTAGAAGGTACAGAAATGGTCATTGATCAGAGTCAAGATGATTCTAACCTGAACTTTAATAGTGAAGCTGAGGATAAGAGAAAGCCAAAAGATGGGACAGTGGTTTCTCTCCTGGACTCTGGAAATGAAGAAGAGGTGCTCACACAAGAATTAGAGCTTATGGAATCTGCTTCATTTCAAAGTCTAGGGGACAAGTCTGATGATGAGCATCAGCAGCCGTGGATTAAATCACAGAGGAAAAGATGTTAGAATCGATGGTGTACCTCTCTGTAACCATAGATCTGGGAAGGCTCCTCGCCTTTCTCTGTTGAGACGCATCGGCAAGCGTGGACGCCGATGCCGCGGTGTAGTAGACGTCGTAGTGGCGAGGAGGTGAAGTCCAGTGGCCCGGTGTAGACCTGCAGGGGCGACGGCGGTGCGGTGGGACATCCCGTCGCTGGCAGCACTTCTTTAGGATCGGATTAGAGTTTTCTGTGGGTGGGATGGCGGCTCCAGTGAACCTCGTAGCTCGAGCCGTGATCCCCACCTCTCTTTTATTTGTGCTGTGCGACAGGGGCCCACCAACCATATTAGGGTTGGGCTCCCCCGATCAGGGAGCAGATACAAGGGCTCAATAGGCCGTTGGGCCTATTGGTGGAGATCAACTAACATTCTCCCCCTTGATCTCATTCCATCTTTCACTTTCATATCATTTACTTTTGTTCATTCCATTACAGATTAGCTCATAGAGCATGTCTCATCATCACGGTCCAGTGCCGATAGACTTAACAGCTACAACTCACTACTCTGTTCTAAAATAGATACTTATATTTGGGCCTTCTTTTGTCCAGGAATTTTATAGGCTTTCCCTTAAACCCATGCTAGCTACATGTTCTCTGAACACCATGTTCTCTGAACACGTTGGGTGGTAAGCCTTTATAAGCGGATCCGCGAGCATCTTTTCTGTACTTATATGCTCAAGACTTATGACTTGATCCCGGACTTTATCTTTCACAACATAATACTCTATGTCAATGTGTTTGGCAGCACCACTTGACTTATGTTGTGAGTATACTGTACTGCCTAATTATTATCGCAGTATCACTTAAGTGGTCTATAGATGTCGTCAACCACCTTCAAACCGGGTATGAACTTCTTTAGCCAGTTCACCTGCCCGTTGCCTCATAATACGCTACAAACCGTCATACATGTGGACGATGTAGTGATAGTTTGCTTTGAACTTTTCCATGAAATAACTCTCTTTTGCGAGATGATAGAAAATCCACGTCTGGATATGTATTCACTCTCGCATAATCAGAATCTGAATATCCCACTATATGGAGTGAATCAGATCTTCTATACGTCATCATGAGGCCTTTCGTTCCTTGCAAATAACGCAAGACTTTCTTTATCAATTTCAGCGTTCTATTCCAGAATTGCTCTGGAATCTGCCAAGTAAAACCCGGTAACAAATGCCAAGTCAGGGCGCTTACATACTTGAGCATGTTGCAAGCTTTCGACAGCTGAAGCATATGGAACCACTTTTACTTTATCAATTGAGCTCATATTGGTTCCTGGGGCATTGAAAATCCCTATATCTGTCGCCCTTGACTATAGGAGCAGGTGAGGAACTATATTTGTGCATACTGAATTTCTTTAAGATCTTTTCTATGTATGCCTTTTGTGACAGTCCTAATACCTATTTTCTTCTATCTCGGTGAATCTTGATCCCTAGAACAAACGAGTTTCACCAAGATCTTTCATATCAAGTTTTGAGAACAAAACTTCTTTGTCTCCTGTAGTAGACTGACATCACTACCAGCAAGTAAGATATCATCCACATACAGGACAAGGAAGATAAACTTCCTATTCTTAAACCGTGTATAGACACAATTGTCCTCTACATTCTCTTTAAACCCAAAATTCTTTATTGTCTGATCAAACTTCAAGTACCACTGTCTTGAACCTTGTTTTAATCCATAAATGGATTTCTTTATGCGGCATCACATTCGTTCTTTTCCTTCCATGACAAAACCTTTCGGTTGTGCCATGTAAACATTTTCCTCCAAGTCTCCGTTGAGAAATGCCGTCTTTACATCCATCTGATGTAATTCTCAATCGTAATGTGCCACTAATGCCATTATGATTCTGAAGGAAACTTTACATAAGACTGGAGAAAAGGTCTCATTGTAATCAATCCCTTCTCTTTGCATATAGCCTTTTGCCACAAGTCGTGCTTTATATTTCTCTATATTCCCTTGAGAGCCAAGTTTTGTTCTATAGATCTATTTACAGCCTACTGTTTTGGCTCCTTTAGGAATTATTTCCAAGTCCTAAACTTTATTGGCATTCATTGATTTCATTTCATCTTCCATGGCCTCAAGCCATTTTGATGAATGATCACTTCTCATGGCTTCTTCAAATGAGGTGGGATCATCCTCCATTTGAAATTCCTTAGTGTTGTACACTTTATAATCAGTAGGAATAGCTGATTTACTAACTCTTTGAGACCTTCTAGGGGCCTCCACATTTGGCACATCTTCTGTTTGAGGCTGTTGTTGCTCCCCTTCATGTGTGGCAATAGGTTCTATAGGATCCTGAAGAACAGGTTCCTCATTTTCATTCATTGTTGCCACAGGCGGAATAACAACAGGTGCTGACACCATAGTATCTTGCACTATCGGTGCAGCGACAGCATGTAGTGAGAAAATTGGCTCATGAATCATTGGAGTGGGCGCATACACCCACTTCACTTCAAGGTCAATTTCTCGAGCTACCATGCTCCCCCTCATCTTTTTATCCTCTAGGAAAACGATGTGTCTCATTTTCATAAACTTTGTATGTCACTCTGGACAGTAGAAACGAAAACCTTTTGACTTTTCTTTGTAGCCAATGAAATGGCAACTTATTATTTTGGGATCTAGTTTCCTAATGTTTGGGTTAAATACTTTAGCCTCAGCAGTGCTCCCCCACACACGTAAGTGTTTAGTGAGGGTACTCTTCCTGTCCACAACTCATACGGTGTTTTGAGCACCGACTTTCTTGATACTTTATCGAGAATATGAATGGCCGTTTTCAACGCCTCCATCCACAGGCTCAACTATAAGATGGAGTAACTTATCATACTGCCCACCATATCCATCAGGGTGCGATTAATTCTTTTAGCTACTCTATTCTGCTAAGGTTCATCCGATATAGAATACTGGGCTACTATACCATTCTTTTAGGGTATGCCGACCGTAGTACTCCCCCACGATCAGATCTGACTATCTTAATCTTTAATATCTTAAATTTATCCAATACATCTTTTCTTTCTTTGATTGAATAAATATAGCCATAATGGGAGTAATCATCTGTGAATGTTATGAACGAATCATAACCATCCACACTCTTTATAGGAAAGCTGATCACAGATGTCTGTGTGAATAATCTGTAAAATTCTTGCGCTTCGTTTGTCATCTTTCTTTACATACTTTCCTTTTATGCATTCTCTGCATTGTTCTTAATCTGAGAGCTCTAATGGAGGAAGAATATCACTCTTAACTAGTCTTTCTATTCTCCCCCTCGAAATATGGCCTGAACGATAGTACCATAATTTCGACAACGCATCGTGAGCTCTCTTATGCCACCATTTCCAGAGTAACACTCTGTCACCAGCTGCTTTATCAGCTGGGTAGCACATGTCTTTAAAGAGCCAGTGAACTGACTCTTTATTCTATCGAGGTACTCGGTGACCGTGTCACACTCTGGGATTAAGCCCACAATTGCAGGTTCAATCATATTTTTTATCATAGCCAAACATTTCTTATTGGCAGTGACACACTTCCTATGCTCAAAAGTCATAGGACTTCTTTTGGGATTCAAAATCTCTCTCTTTAGTTGCCCAAGCGGCATCATTCTCTTTTGTCTCCCTCACCGATGCCACAAACTCAGTGGAACACGGTGAGGTGACTACCCAGTCCACCTTAGACAAGATGAAAACTAGGTCAAAACTTTTTTTAACATAAAAATAACACCATTTGCATGCCTTGATTCCAACATTGGTCAAAATCAAAACATACAATTATTCTTATACACTAATTCTACATCACCGTTGGGCAGAAATAGAATTAATGTAT
This sequence comes from Miscanthus floridulus, assembly GCF_019320115.1. Taxonomy (NCBI): domain Eukaryota; kingdom Viridiplantae; phylum Streptophyta; class Magnoliopsida; order Poales; family Poaceae; genus Miscanthus; species Miscanthus floridulus. The sequence goes on from NW_027096305.1 coordinate 11,890, forward strand.
AACTCATTAACTTTCACAAATGTTCTTACACACTAATTCTACATCACTGTTGGACAGAAATAGAATTAATGCATAAATCATTAACTTTGACAACTGTTCTTACATACTAATTCTACATCACCGTTGGGCAGAAGTAGAATTAATACATAAATTATTAAAATTTACAACTCTTCTTATACACTAATTCTACATCACTGTTGGGTAGAAGTAGAATTAATGCATAAATCATTAAAATTATGATATTGTTATTAACAACGTTGGTCAAAAAATAACAACATCATAATCATGTCAAATCTCTTTTTCTCCAATTACATACCACATTGGTTCAAAATAACTGGAGTATAAACAACTTTTCTTTGGCTGTGGAAAAACTCTTTTTTTCTTGAATTTTACCCACATGGAAAATTGCTTTTTCTATTTCCTTTAATCCATTAATCAATTTTCAGGAAATAAACCTTTACTGGAAAACCTTTCTTTTTCTCCAGTTAAACATCACGTCGGTTCAAAATCACTGGAGAATATACTTTTTCTTTAGCAGCGGAAAACGTATACTCAATTTCTTGAATTTTACCCACAGGGAAAAATTACTTTTCTATTTTTCTTTTGAGCCAATTTGCATTTTCAATTTTCCAGGAAAAAGAAAAAAACAAAACTGGACTCTTGTTCTTCCTGTGTCGGCCCAAACCGGTCAAAACCGGCTCGACCCATCTATCCGCGCGCGCACAGGCCGCACCCAGGCCGCAACCTGAGCCTAGGCCGGCAAAGTGCCACGGCGCGCTCGCGCCCGCCTGGGCCGGCGACGGCCCGATCAATCTCGGCCGTCCGCGCCGATCCGACGGCCGAGCGTCGATTTTGGTCGAATAAAAATGCCGACGCCGCGCCCCCCCGAGCAAACCCTAGATCATTTTCTCTGTCTGCTTCTCTCTCTTCGCTTCTCTCTTCGCCGCTCTCCATTCCTCTCTCAGCCACAGCGAAACCGTGAGTGACTGAGAGCGAGACGGCGAGCGAGCGGGCGGTGGAGCGACCATGGCGCTGTCGCCGTCCCCCTCGCCGGCGCGCGTGCTCCCCAACGGGTGAGCATGCCGCCGTCGAGCGGCCTGGCCGCGGCGCCCCCTTGGCCGAGCTCTTCTTCTCCCGCGCCGGTGAAGGGTCGGCTCGGCTCTTCTTCTCCCGCGCCGGCGCAGGGACATTCTGACACACGGCGAGGTAGATCCACCCCTTCCCCTTTTGGATTTGGATCTCCTTTTCTCTTATCCGAACAAGGGTTTAGATCTAGGGTTTGGAATCCGACCTTCCCCTTTTCCCCTTCTGTGATTTGGATTTCTCTCCTCTTATCCGAATCTGATAGGTGGGGATTAGGGTTTAGATCTAGGGTTCGCGTTCGTTTTCTTTTAATTTCTTTTCTTTTCGGAGTTCATCCGAATCTCTTCCCTTCCCCTTCTTTTGGGATTAACCCAATTTGGGATGGGGTTACAAATTAGGGTTAGGGTTTCGGTTGAACCTTTTCTTTTGATTCGTCCGTCCTTGCTTTTCTTTCTTGGGTTAGGTCTTAGGGTTCGGCCAAATCCGAATCCACTCTTCTTCTTTCTCATGAGTTAGGGTTAGAGTTGGGAAGAACCCTCTTTCTTGTTAGATCCAAACTGGATTTGATCTTTTTTGTTCTTTGCCGTGCGCCATCGAACAGTGCGGCTTCTTTCCCCACGCGGTGGCGGTGGTGACCGGGGTTCCAGTGACGTCCACCACCCCCGGCCCCTTTCCCTTTTCTTTTACCCGGTTAGGGTTAGGGTTACACAGAGGCAACCTAGCTTTGATACCAGTGTTAGAATCGATGGTGTACCTCTCTGTAACCGTAGATCCGGGAAGGCTCCTCGCCTTTCTCTGTTGAGGCGCATCGGCAAGCGTGGACGCCGATGCCGCGGTGTAGTAGACGTCGTAGTGGCGAGGAGGTGAAGTCCAGTGGCCCAGTGTAGACCTGCAGGGGCGACAGCGGTGCGGTGGGACATCCCGTCGCTGGCAGCACTTCTTTAGGATCGGATTAGGGTTTTCTGTGGGTGGGATGGCGGCTCCAGTGAACCTCATAGCTCGAGCCGTGATCCCCACCTCTCTTTTATTTGTGCTGTACGACAGGGGCCCACTAACCATATTAGGGTTGGGCTCCCCCGATCAGGGTGCAGATACAAGGGCGAGATCAACTAACAAAAGAATCTTAGGAAAGGAAGGGGGGAGCGATGATTGCCACAAGAACCAATAATAGAGTTCCCAAGGATGGGAGATCTGCGATGGAGAAGGCAACACAAAGGGCCCAGGAAAGAGATGACTTAAACTCGGGTACACAATCCTCCAACCAATTTCTTATTTTGAGCAATTTAGATAATGACTATATACAAGATGTTTCTAAACTTGACTTAAATATTACAAATATTGATGCCCAATTAGAAACCTTTAGAGCTGAGGAGTTAGTAAGAGCGGCCTTAGCTGAGGCTAATTATAGGGAATATCTAGAGAAAATCAATAAGAAAACTGCTCCTCAAGGTGAGGAGTTGCAAGAATACAACCTAAGCATTATTGATAACTCAGTCAGGGAGACTGAGGATTCGAATACGACTGTTCAGACAATTGTCCCTCCAAGGAGGGGAAGACCAAAAAAGAAGTCAACATGAGGTTCCTCTTTTGGAATGCAAGGGGTCTTGGAAAAGGGAGCAGGAGAAGACAAATTTTAGAGTTTGTAGAAGAACATAAGTTGGATATATTGGGGATCTAGGAAACTATTAAAGAGAGCTTCGTAGATAAGGAGTTATTGGATTTGGTTGGGGGTAGAGACTTCACCTGGAAGTGGTCCCCGGCTAAAGGAAAATCTGGAGGCTTGCTTATAGGAGTTAACCTTAATAAATTAGAGTTGGAATTAATAGTGAAGCCATGTCTGTAAGGGATAGAGTTTCTAACTTCCGATGGTTAATAGTGACGGTATATGGTCCAGCTCACCATGACAGATCTGGGGACTTTCTGAGGGAATTAGAACAGGTATGTGAGAAAGCTGTGTTGCCCATCATCTTGGGGGTGATTTCAACTTGATCAGGGAGATCTCTGACAAGAACTCAGATAACTATAATCATAACTTGATGGACAGGTTTAATGACTTCATTGGTGACTGCTAGCTAAGGGAGTTGAAGAGGTCTGGGCAAAAGTATACTTACACTAATAAACAGGAGAAACCAATTATAGTGAATTTGGACAGAGTTTGTTTCTTCATGGGTTGGGAGGAAAATTCCCTCTCTCTATTTCTTGGTGTCTTACTGGAGTGGGCTCAGACCATGCTCCTGTCATAGTTGATAATGGGGAAAGCTTGCCTTTGAGACACCGATACTTCTTTTTTGATCAACAGTGGCTTATGAGAGATGAGTTCACGAAGTTAGTCTCTGACACTTGGGTGGCTGCTGAAGCTAGATGTCCTGAACTAGGGTATTCTTTGGATTGCTGGCATGGTTGCTCTGTTTTGCTAAGGACTAAGTTTAAGGGTTGGAACATCAGATGAGTGGGTGACCAGAAAAGAGAGAAGGTTGTACTCAAGGGGGAGCTACAACAGATTGATGAAGCTGCTGAACAGAGAGAGTTATCTCCTATGGAATGGAGTCATAGATATGAAATAGAAAGACAACTGGAAAATCTCTATATGGAGGAGATCTTTTGGAGACAGAGGGCTGGTAAACAGTGGTTGATGTTGGGGGACTCCAATACAAGATTTTTTCATCAATTTGCCAATGGTAGGAGAAGGAAAAGTACTATTATTCAACTTGAAACTGATCATGGGATGATTACAGAGCAACAAGAGATCATGGATCATGCTGTCCAATTCTACAAGGCCCTTTTTGGTCCAGTGGACCAAAGATTTTTTTTTTCTCGAACAGCACAGGAGAACTGCGCGTCATTTCATTAAGGTAGAGAAAAAATTACAAAGGTCCAAGTGACCCAACACACACACCCCACTCCCCAGAACTAGGTTACAGACTCGCCACACAAAAAGGAAAAAAGGACGACCAAACTTCTCCAAGCATTAAGCTTCACAAGGCATCAACCTGAAAACCAGCTCCTGTAGTTTGGAGGCCCCGGCCGAGCACCAGAGCCCACCCTCCGAGCTAATAGCCCTAAGGACTTCCTGAACACTTGGCCTCTTTTTATCAAAGACACAAGAATTGCGATGCTTCCAAATCTCCCAAGCCACCAAAATTATCAAGGAGTTGAGGCCTTTACGCAAATCCTTAGGGACAGCCGCAGTTGTTCTCTTCCACCACCCTGAGAAACGAATCACAGTAGGCTGTGGTGCCAACTGTAGCATTCCCAACTGATGCAAAACCAGGGCCCAAATTTGCCGGGCAAAAACACAGCCCACTAGCAAATGGTTTATTGTTTCATCCTCTTGATCACATAATGGGCAAGCCTCAGGATGGGGCAGATTCCTCCTTGCAAGTCTATCGGCTGTCCAGACCCGGTTGTGAAATACCAACCAGATGAAGAACTTGCAGCGCGGAGGAGCCTAAGTTTTCCAGATCCTTCTCCAAGACCCAAACTTGATGGTTCCCTCAAAGAAGGCTGCTGATTTACTGGTGTAGGAACCATCCTGAGTTAATTTCCATCTATATTGATCTGGAATCTCCAGATGCAAAATAAATCCATCCACAATGTCCCAAATACGAAGGTACTCAAGCATGACCACAACTGTACGTGCTCCTTTAATATCCTGAACCCAACTATTATGATGCAAGGCTTGCGCCACCGTCCTTCTCTTGGCTGTTCGATTTGGGACTACCTTATCTTTCTGTCAGATAATTTTTGGGATAATTGTCGAAAAGTAAGTGAGAACCAGATTGAAAACTTGGTGAAACCTTTTTCTGAAGAGGAAATTAGATATGTCATGATGGACATGAAGAAGGACTCAGCACCAGGGCCAAATGGATTTGGTCCTAGTTTCTTTCACAACTTTTGGGACTTAATCAAATCCAGATATTGTGCCATGTTTGATGATTTTCACAGGGGACAGTTGGATATTGGAAGGCTTAACTATGGTGTTATAACACTAGTGCCCAAAGTACAAGAAGCTAATACTATTAAACAGTATAGGCCTATTTGCTTGCTGAATGTGGACTATAAAGGTTTTACTAAAGTTTTGACAGAGAGACTCACTCCAATAGCCAAGGAGGTTATTGGAGAAAACCAGACAGGGTTCAACAAAGGCAGAAACATTCTGGAGGGAGTAGTAATCCCACATGAAGTGATTCATGAGTTGAATAAAAGGAAAGAGCAAGGCATGATTCTCAAGATTGACTTTGAGAAGGCATATGACAGGGTTAGATGGGATTTCTTGGAAAAAGTGCTAATAGGAAAAGGGTTTCCTACCCTGTGGGTTAATTGGGTGATGCAGACAGTCAAGGGTGGCCAGGCCTGCATCAATGTTAATGGAACCAGGGGGCCGGAGGCAGGGTGATCCTCTTTCCCCCAAATTATTCAATTTGGTTGCTGATTCACTAAGCATGTTGATGGAAAAGGCTGTGGATAGGGAGCTCGTTGTGGGTGTCTTAGGTTCTTTGATTGAGAAAAGGATCTCACATATACAATATGCAGATGACACCATTCTCATGACTGATGGCTCTGACAAATCAATCACAAATCTCAAGATATTGCTGTATTGTTTTGAGTGGTTATTAGGCCTTAAAATCAACTATCACAAGAGTGAAGTTATCTTGTTTGGTTTCAGTCAAGAGGAAAAAGAGAGGAAGGCTAATATGCTTAATTGCAGACTGGGTGCTCTACCAATAAAGTACTTAGGGATTCCTGTTTCAGATAGATTTTTGGGTATTCCTGCTTTTCAGGGACTGGCTGAGAAAACGCTAAAAAGATTGGACCCTTGGAAAGGGAAATTTATGACTTCAGGAGGGAAGTTAATGCTTACAAATACATGTCTTAGTAATCTACCAATGTATGTGATGGGGTTTTACTTGTTACCTAAAGGGGTGCATTCAAAGTTAGACTTCATTAGATCTAAATTTTTCTAGCAAGGTGCTGACAATTCCTTCAAATATCATATGGCTAAGTGGATTTCTATTAGCAAGCCTAAGGTCCATGGTGGTCTAGGCATCCTAAACACTTCTTTGATGAAGAATCAATGCTTGATAACTAAATGGATTTGGAAAATAGAGAAAGGCTCAAATGAACTTTGGTATAAAATTCTTCAGGCTAAATATATGAGGAAAAAAGGCTTCTTTAACTCTAAAAGTTATGGCTCGTCTCAATTCTGGAAAGGTCTCCATAAAGTTAAACATCTTTTTCAGTGGGGGCGGAGTATAATGTCCATAAGGGAGATAGGATTATATTTTGGCATGACTCTTGGCTGGGGAATATGCCTCTCAGGATTCAGTTTAACAACATCTATGCCATTTGCCATAAACAAGATGCTCTAGTCTGTGATATGTGGACCGGGGGGAGTGGGATATCCCTCTCAGGAGATCTCTGTATGGGAATTTGATTCTGGAATGGGAAGAGTTACAAGAGCTGCTTAGCTCTGTCCAGTTAGATGAGTTAGGTGAAGATCAAGTAAAATGGGCCATTGATAAATCTCACACCTTCACCACTAGATCCCTGTATATGTGCTTGACTGATGGAGGTGTGAAAGATAAACTTAATGATTTCATCTGGAAAAGTAAAATACCTCTGAAAGTTAAGATTTTTTTGTGGCAAGTTTTTGTCAATAAGCTCCAAACCGCTACTGCTCTTAAGAAAAGGGGTTGGGAAGGCAGCCCCATCTGTTGTGTTTGCGGCAAGCCTGAAACTGTCAATCACATTCTCTTTCAGTGTGTGTTTTCTCAATACATTTGGTGCTGTGTGAGGGATGTTTTTGGTTGGCAGGGGTTCCCAACTTCTATTCAGGATATCTTACTTCATTGGCTGCCAAGGAGGCATGGTATTTCCCGAAAATTGAATTTTGTCTTCTTTGCAGGGATGGCGTGGTCAATTTGGAAGAATAGGAACAAAATGGCAATTGAAAAGAATTATCCATCTAACCCTGATGCTGTGATTTATGCGGCTATCCATTATATGCAGATGTGGGTAGATCTTCAGAAGGAGTGCGACAAGACCAATCTGGATCAGATGGCAAAGAGCCTGAGTGAGTGGATGAAGAACAAGGAAGCGTTTGATGGCCCCAGTTCAGATATCTTTGTCATGTAATGTGAATGATCCGGTGTTGGGAGTTTATGTTGCTTAGTTTTCTCTTCTTTGGTAGTTTCTCTAGCAAGGTTTAGCTGGAGGTGTTTGCTATTTCTGGTGAACTGGTTAACCCAGTATGTATCGAATCCTTATTGGCTTTCTTAAAAGCCGAGTAAAACTCCTTTCAAAAAAGAAGAAGGAAGGAGATATATTAGGAGAATTAAATTGATACTGTGGAGAGATGCATTGCGCCAGGCAAACACCACATCATTCACAATAACAGTGGTATGTCTCACAAGATGCATGCATGTCCCAAGTACACTAGACAAAAATAGTTTTAGTCGACGCCAGGGATTTTTCGACTAGCAGTTTATAAAGAACAGATGCCAATACAAAGAACTATGGGCCCATGGCTATGACATGCCAATGTAGATATATTTTTACTGGTGAATTTTCTAAGATCATCGCCAGCACAAATCCTCTATTTATACTGGCAGTAGGCCGAAGACAACCACCAACTTAAATTAGATTTATACTGGCGGTTGGCTTAAGACCGCCAGTGTAAATCTTGGATTTATACTGGTGGTGGCCTTAAAAAAACTGTCATGTTTATATTGGTTTTCTTAAACTGCCACCGGTATGAATAATTTGAAATCATTTTTTAAAAAAAAATCAAATGACCACAGATGGAGAAATAATATAAACTAAAGTTGTAGTACTTCAAAATATCTACAACTTTGTAGTTTACTACTTTTTCATTCTGTTTTAATATTAATGATTTTGAAATAAATATATATATTTTAATTTTTTAAATGACCACGGATGGAGAAATGACCTAAATCAAAGTTGTAGTACTTGAGAAGATCTAAAACTTTTTGGTTCAAACTTTTTCATGTGATTTCGTTTAGTGTCTAAAATATGAATTGCAATATTCACTATAGTGAATTCAAAAGGAATATATCAGCCACTTAGTCACAATTGAATATAAGGCGTAATGTTAAGGAAGCAACATGGGAGACCTAAAACCATTTACACAGGCGGTTTGTGTAAGCATACCGCCAATGTAAATCGATTTACACTAGTGATAGCCTTAGGTCAACTGTGTCTATTACATTATTTCACACTTACGGTTCATAATAAAACCGCCAGAAAATTCAAAAAAATGCCGTCAATACAAATGTTTTTCTGTACTAGTGGTACAAGCAAGTAGAAGCAGCTTTATACTGCAAAGCCCCTTTAATATTAATTCAAGAATTAAGCGAAACTGGAGATTAAGTTGTTTGATGGAGAGGGCCCTTGTTTTGCTTCCTTACATGAAGAGCTAGATAATTGAAGTATGAAAATCTTGCCCCTAGATAGGATTTGTCCACCACCACTTTGGTTTGTTAGAAACAAAGCAAGATCCCATAATAGCGGTTTATGTACATTATTGTACTCCTCACATCATTGACGCAAGGAACACAACCACCAAGTGAAAAGTACAAAAGTCGTAGCCAAAGGTTTGGAACGTATGAGTGCATCCATGTGAGGGCATTATTGTTGCTATATACTGGCTAGCGCGCCCAAGATATAAGTACATATGGCACATTTGTTATCATCTCTTACAAATTGATGTGATATGCATCATTGCACACTAGGTGTTCTTTTCCTTGGAAAACCATTAAAAGTTGCTTTTACTATACCCTCTGGTACATCGTTACTTAAATAAACAAACAAACTTTTTGTTTTTTGAAAAACAAAACATGTGAAGGCCTAACTAACTCAATCCAAACTCGGTAGCTGACTTGTATATAGCCTCCAACCTCTTTGCTACATTTTTTCATGCTTTTTAGCTTTTAGCAAAAATAATACTCAAATTGAGAGCCGTCAAAAGTCTAACCACCTTTTTGCTTTCTAGATCTCTTTAGAATTGATCTGACGAGCTGGTGAATTAAATTTAAAAGCTAATGAGCCCCATCTATTCTCACATCCGATTGGTGACATGTCGTAACCTTTACAGAACCCATGATTCGTTGGATCTTTAGAAGAAAGATTCCCTTTGCATGAGTTGCTTGTACACTCTCATTAGCCCATTGACATGTATACTGGTCTCATGTTTCTTTCATAACCTAAAACTTTGATGGTTACCATACCACGTACATACATCATTTGTTCATTGAACTGAGAACCATTAAACAAGGTAGTATTTCTTTTGGAAATCAACACAAATTAATATCTATCTAGTATAAATTGTCTTATACGAGACGAAGTACATATCGAATATGAGTGTTGAGCGAAAAATGACGCATACGTGCATGGATTTCCATTTCATATATATGCTTCAGAACTCATTAGTTGGAATGTTTATCGTTAATGGCTGACACGTGACAGGCACTACCCCAGATCAGGACAATACTACCGGTTCAAAACACCCCATCACTGTCGGATTTTGAATCGGCACAACCAAACCGGCAGTGTTCTGCAACTTCACTGTCAGTCCTTTACATAACCCGGTAGAGTTCAGTTCCACCAACACTGCCGGTTCATGAGACCACCCGACAGTGTAACCTCGAACATCACTGTCGGTTTGTGTCTTTAGCCGACAGTGTTGTCGTAACCAGCACTGCCGGTTTGGGACAAGACCCGACAGTGATGTCTAAGCCAACGCTGCTAGTTTGTGGCTCAAGCCGGTAGTGCCATCTTGGCCATCACTGCCGGTTTGTTGCTAACCGACAGTGATGGCCCGTTCGCATTTTATTGTTTTATAATTTATTTTAATTTATATTTTTCGTGGAATCATATTTCGCTTTATATACACTACGTAGATGACATGTCCATCAACATTAAGCATTATAAATGTTACGGTTAGAGTTCAAATATTCTTATCAAGATCTCGATCCCTCAAAATAAAAATAAATTATTCGATAAGATGAAGCATGCTTCTCGGACTTCTTACAATAATCTAGCGAGCCGCTCTGGGCCATACTGGTATTTGAACTTCACAGATTGTGCAATGGAAAATACTCTATCTTTTTCCAATACCTCGACTAAGATAAATTTTGTCAGCTCCGATTGCAGTGCGATGATCTCCATGTCTAACCACCTTTCGTGGTTATATTTCTTGCGCTGTCGTTAAAAAAAGATGATATCCAAAGAAGAATCAGTAAATCATTTTGTTGAATTATTAACATACATAAATGAAATGAGGATTATACACACCAACTTATCTGCTTCTTTCGATTTTCCACCGATGTAGCGAAGCATTGCCCACGTTACATAAAACCCGCATTCATTGTTTCCCGCCGGCTGTGATGGGGGGCGGACCTTTGGGGGAGGATACCACGCAGGGCAATAGGGAGCAGCTGAGTCATAATGACATGACAGTCATAGGTCTTCATAGGGCCATAATTGAACTTGAGTTCTCTCATGTCCACTAGCCTCTTTGGGTTCGCATAGTAGCCCGTCGGGACTTTGAGTTCATTGAAGAAAGAAATAAGCGCACATGTTTCTTCCTTCTTCAATGTCCATGACGCAACTGAAAGTTCGAACTAGCCATTCTCTAGCTCCATGGGATGCAGTTCCTTCCTGATTCCCAAGTGTTGCATGTTTAGGCGTGTGGCTAGTGAATCCTTCGATGTCCCTCCGGTGTCTATCAAGGTGTTAAGCGTGTTAGCGCACATGTTTTTAGTGATGTGCATGGGATCCAGACAGTGGCATACACTCAGAAATGACCAGTAAGGTAGTTTCCAGAAAACCAATTTTTTTTTCCAAACGCTCCCATTAGGCGCTGCTACTGCATTGTCCCCCTTCCCAAGGACAACCTCTAGTTTGTTGAGTTCTTGAAGTATCACAGGCCTGTCTCGATATTTTGGAGCTAAGCGTTTCTCAATAGCACCGTTGAAATCTTTTCTGTTCCTACGGTAAGGGTAATCCTTAGGTAGGAACCTACAGTGTCCCATATAAACTATCTTTGAGTTATTTGGCAGATTTACCGCATCGGTGTCGTCCAAGTACTCGACACATCCAGTATAGCCTTTTGTCTTCTCTCCGAACAATGAACCTCAACCTGGTAGGTCGGTGATTGTAGCGATAAGTACTCCCTTGATCATGACATGTTCCTTTTTGTACTCGTCCCAAACATCCGGCACACCCTTTTCAAACATCTCCACTAGTTCATCGATCACTAATTCCAGAAACACTTTGACATCATTCTCAGGTTGTCTTGGCCCTTGGATCAGTAGTGGCATCTGGATGTACGACCGCTTCATACAGACCCAAGGTGGAAGGTTGTATATACAGAGCGTCACTAACCAGGTGCTATTATTGCTTCTAACCTGGTCGAAAGGATTCATCCCATCTGTGCTCAAAGCAAACCAAAGGTGCCTTACATCTCCACTGATGTCCTTATAGAACATAGTATTGACAGTCCTCTAGTCATGCCCATCGGTGGGGTGCCTCATCATTGTATCTTTCTTACATTCTTCGCCATGCCAGCGTAACAGATTGGCTGACTTTGCATATGCAAATAGCCTATGCACCCGAGGAGCTATAGGGAAATACCAAACGACCTTTACGGGACCTCCTCTGGTCTTGGTACCCTCATCTGACGACCCTTCCTTGTACCGTGGAGCTTCACACTTGGGGCACTTGTCCAAGTCTTTGTATTTTTCTCTACGGTACAATATGCAATCATTGGAACACGTGTGGATTTTTCAACCTCGAGACCAATGGGGCACATCATTTGCTTGGCCAAGTATGTCTTTTCTAGCAACTCATTTTTTCTGGGAATATTTTCTTTATTATACCTAACAACTGATCGAAGCCTTTATCGCTCAATCCGTTTGTCAATTTGAACTCTAACAACATAATGTCGGCTTCTAGTTTGCTCATTGGACAATTCTTATACAATGGTGTTTTGCCATCTTGTCTCATTTTCTCTAGCTTTCTTAGCTGTGTTTCACTAAGACGTCCGGTCTCTATATTACGTAGCAGCTGAGAAATGCCATCGTTATCCTTGGTGTCGTTAGCTAGCGTTTTCCTAAACACATTATTAACTGTGGCCATATGTTCCGTGTTGACACCGGGTTTATCGTCAGCATCATGGATGGCTACGTCAGGCATGTCCACATCATCATCGTTTTCGTGCGGAACATTCACACCAACCTCGTCACGCATAGTCCATATCGTATAGTTTGTCATGAACCCCCTGGTAATCAAGTGTGATCGTATAGACTCAATTTGACGAAAGTTCCTTTGATTCTTGTAATCTTTGCATGGACAGAAGATAGGGTTCCCATTCCCAGCATGGGCTTTGACATCGGTGATAAACTGGCTGACGCCATGCATGTACCACTTGTCCGTTCGAGACAGATGCATCCACTCTCGATCTATCTCTGCACAAAAAATATTGAGACAGTAATTACAAAGAATTAATAAGAAATCGAGCTTCATAAACAACAATTGTAGCTCAAAAGTACCATTTTTGAAAAACATTATTGTACACTAATTATTGGAAAATTAAAATTGGCAGCCCCGGCCCTGTAAATTGAAAATCATAGTAAAAAACAATTATTGCACAATAATGAAGAACAACTATTCTACTCCATGCCACATAAAAATGGAGACACTTATTTTAAAAAAGACTAAAATTGAAGACATGATCATAAACAACAATGTAGCTCCAAACAATGCCCATATAAATTGAAAAATGCAGCCCCATAAAAAAATTATTGCACAATAATGAAGAACAATTATTCTACTCCATGCCACATAAAAATGGAGACACTAATTTTTTTAAAAAAGTCTAAAATTGGAGACATGATCATAAACAACAATGTAGCTCCAAACAATGCGTTATTATGTGACACACATAGATTAATTTTCTCAACAAATTGTAAAAGAATCTACTCTACTTTTAAGAACTAATTATAACATCACATACTAACGATGATGATCTTGACCACCATGGAATAATTAGCTAGGAATTTAAATGTGTTTATAGACACCAACCTTTTGGATGATGGATTTACCATAATTTTGAGCCTTGCACAAATGTTCAATTGGAAAAGTGCTCTCTAAAATGGAGAAAGAACAAAAATGAGAATTAAGCAACGTAGCCATCAAAACGAAGCTAATTAAGTAATAAAATCAAAGGAGTAGATGTTTGTTACTAACCTTAAAGCAAAAAGATCAAGTTATTCTTCAAAATCCAAGAGCTAGCTTCATGGTGAAGTGCAGCCGCAACAATGAAAGGAAGGGCCCAAACGCGCACCTTTGTTCTCGGGATGAAAGAGAGGAGGAAGGAGATAATGGCTGCAGCCTTTTTGTGCTGTAGGCTTATCACCATCGGTTCTTGGCTAGAACCAACAGTGATATAGCCCAATCACTGTTGGCGCTTGGCTTGAACCGGCAGTGATATGTTGCCGTCAAGCCACTGCCGGTTAGAGACACAAACCGGCAGTGATATTTCATCACTGCCGGTTCGGTCACATCCCAAATCAATTTCTGGTTTTTAGAGCCAAGAACCGGTAGTGAAGGATCAACACTGCCGGTTCTCCTAATTTCGGCAGTGATGAGGCTGACAGTGAAGTGCTATTCTGTAGTAGTGAGGGCCTTCGTCTCTAGGTTGTTGCTTTCATAAATATCTTCTCTTATCAAACCAAGTGGGCTATGATATGAAAATTTCCCTTTGTTTTTTTCTTCCATTGAAAAACAAAGCCCCTGCCACACCCTCAAGAAGAGATCATATTAACAATGTATCTTCTTCTATATGCGACGATCATCGACCGCCATAGTGTTGGAATGACATATTCTAGAGTGAATGGAAAAAGATTGTTCATCTCTAGAATATTATTAGAATATAAAACACGTTAACCTTCAGATATTGATATAAATGCATATGAGGACCAGTGGCGGAGCTCGCGGCAAAATATATAGGGGGGGCGTAGTTTGCAATGTCAAATCTACTTCTAGGAATTCGACTCCCCTAAACACAAAAGATGTATATTGTTGTTGTTCTTTGTCTTGTCTTTGTTCCAATCCAGTTAAGAGAGTAAGAACCGGACATTGTTTGTAAAATGAAATACATACGAACTAGGAAATTTGGTATAAGAAAGAAGCACAGCATGTTAATTTCTCATAAAATAATATCAGTCAGCAGTAATTAACCTTCAAGTTGCTAGATACACCGTCTAATTCTATTTAGCATTCAAAAGTCAGAAGTATGAAAGCAAATAAACAGTATTGAATCTTCCTACCTACACACCGTAAGTGACCAGCAGAAATGACGGGTCAGTAGGATGGATAGGATTGAGTCATTGCAGGGGACGGGGGACTAGAGCGCTTGGCAGGTACATAGTTCCAAGCCATCTACGCAAGCGCGAGAAGCTACAGGGTGGACTAGTGGAGAGGCACGCGCAGTCATGCAAGCGTGCTTGTGCCAGGCCCAGGCGACAACGGCGTTGTATGCCTGTATGCGCTGCTAGACTGTTGCAGTTGTTGTTCCGCAATCTAAAGGCTAAAATGGCAAGACCTCAGAGACAGGCGTTTAGAGTTGCAGCCTGCAGGCCAACAGCACCTCTAGTTTAGCAGTTGACATGCACTATTGATGGAATCACTGAAATATTTTCTAGACCAAGGGGGGCCGGTGCCTAGGTTGGCCGAGCCGTAGCTCCGCCAGTGATAAGGACCATCTAATTATAAGAAAAATAGAGAGATGGATGACCATATACCTGCATATATTTTTTGCTCCCAGAAATGTTTTGTTTACAAGAGCAATCGTATGGAGGAAAATAGTTAAAGACTGAAAACCTTCAGTCCAAACTTAGCCCCGTTGACACAGCTCCATTTCACTAGTGAAGCCATTTTTTTTTTTTGCTTCAACTTCACAAGCAGCTCTACCAGTTGTTTTTGTGAACCGTTTGGCAAAACAGCTCCACATATGGAGCTCCTTAAAACATGGTCATCTCATGTAGGGCCCACCAGAGCGAGTTGGAGCTAGATGAAGCTACTATTTTTAGCTCCATCTCTCATCCATCCCTTGTGAGAGCACGTTTTAAGGGGCTCCCTTGTGAGAGCACGTTTTAAGGGGCTCCATGGGTAGAGTTGTTTTATTTTACCCCGTTTGACATGAAATGGCTCTAAACGGCTCCAGGAGCCAGTGGTGGAGCTGTGCCAAATGAAACCTTAGTAAACAAAGAATCAAAGATCGTCAGAGGCCAATAAGAAAGCATCATTTTCCAAGCACCAATTAACTAATACAATAGTGTTGCCCTCTTAAGCATGTGCCTCGATTTGTCAAATCTTGTTTCGGTCCACCTCTCAATGAATTTATTGCTATATATAGGCTATAGCTACCTAGCTTCTTCATTCTCATTACAAATTGAGTTACACTACCACACAACAGTCAATCACTGCGATATATAAGTGGACTTTTGTTGTCGGTCGTGGCTACAATCGGTAGTAATGGGAAGTGTACTATCACTACTAATTGTAGCTATGAACTGACAATGAAAGTCCACTTATGTCACTATCGGTTTGTGGCTACAACTGCCAGTGGTAGACCGTTCTGCACAAAACAAATCATAGTTTTTTCATATGAGGTTGGATCAAGATAAACTTTAGACCAAAATTGTAAAGTCCAAAGAGATCTAAAACTCTATAGTTGATAACTTTTTAATTTGAGATAGTTTACATGCCCAAATATTCAATATAAGTTCTTGGATCGGATTTGAGATGGTTAACAATATTGAATAGAGACAAAGTGAATATCAGAGTTGTCCTCAACGATCTCTACATCTTTTGAAGTTAAAAACTTTTTTATTTGAGATGGTTTAGAGTGTCAAATATACAATATAAGATTCATAAATGTGTAGTTAAAAGAATAGAATCAATTGTATAGTTATAAGTGTTGCATAGCTCAACTAATATGGATGTTCGAGAGAACATTGAGGTTTGTGGGATGGGTCCTAGGCTTGTGACTTCGCTTAGGATGGCACCATCACCGTAGGGGTTAGCGGATAGTATTAGGCAGGGTGAGCGGGCTAACACCATCCCAGGACTAGACCACTAATGTCTCGATTGGTTCGGATTCATAGCTTTGGGTACTCAGTGGTGACTCGGTGTTTTTCCTAGCCTGAGGGAGACAGGATGGTGTCATTATGGCAAGTCCGTGTTTGGGTGTTGTGGTCTTTAGTCAGCTGATCACCGTCCTAAGAGCACTTCATGTGGGATTACTATGTGTACACGCTCTACAAAGTTGTAAGAACTACATGTATGGTGTCCTCGGTCATGGATAGTTTCCTATGTTCTGGTAGCCTAACTAGTGTTAGTTATAGGCCGTTGAGGTGAGACGAGGTGGGAGCTTTTCTCATCTCCTAGCAAGCGAGGCGGAGGTGAGTATGTAAGAAGAGTGATGACGGGTAAGGTGACTTGTGATGACTTAAGGTGATGTGTGAGAACGAGAGTGGGTCGATCCTCGGGTGCATTCAGAGGTTTAGAGATGGTGCTTTGGTGGATGGAACACTAAGGTTTACTATATATTTGTTATTAATTACATATTAGGATGCAACCCCAGCTCAAATAATCAGATCGCTATATCCCCTAGATATAGGCCACTTAACCATGGTCTGCAAGCTTCCAATGGAGTGTAGAATAATGGACTGGTAGGACTGTTGGGTATGGTAAAAGGTCATGGTCGCACTCAAGGATGTTGTGGACAAGGACATCGCCAAGCTTCACTACTATGCTTCGTTGGACTTTGTTTTCCTTACTTTTGGATGGATCCAAGTGGATCTGATCCGTAGTTTGTAGTAGGCTATTATCCAAATAATAAATGATTTTGTACCGCTTTGTATGAATATGAAATTAGTTGAAAATGAGAACACACATGATAGTTATCATGTCTTGGGACTATCACAGTCTTGTAGGGATTGAGATTTCTACTCATGAAATCTTGGTTAGTTTCAATATATGCCCCCCCATATCCGGCCATTTGGAGATTATTGGAGTGGGTTGAAGGAATAATTGAGTTTAGGATCATCAATTAGTTCTCTAGCCACCAAAGTTCTTAAGGACACCTCCAGTGGTGACTTATGAGCTAACTCTAAGTATATTATTTTATATTTTGATAGAGGAGAGAGAAATCTATCTCTTAATCAAGAGCTAGTCTCATGCACATGCTCCAAGATCATGTGAGGTTGTCATTTGGGGCTATTCATATTATGAGCTATGTGTTAAAAGTTAATATTATGGAGAAGTTATCTTAGAGCTAGTAACTAGATCATACAGTTGAGGATGCTCTAATAGAAGATTAGGAAAATTATAAAAGGCATTAGGGACAATGCTTAGGCTAGTCCACATATAATGCTTGCTCTAGGTTTAGGCCTAGTGTTTAGTGAGGTTTGCATACCTCCTTGCTATTGGTACTTTCCTGCACCAAGGGTGCACCCCAAGGGGCTTGTAATGTTGTGAGATTACACCATCTATGTTTGTGGTGTGGTTGCCTATGATTACTGTTGGTATTTCTTATGCTCAAGTAGAATATTCCGCAAGCATGCAGAATACCGTTATAGCATTTCACCCGAGAGTATTCCAGAGTATCGTATTTATCCTTAGGGAAGCAATGGTTAAGTAAGAAGACAACTAACCAAGATGTTTCTACTAACTAGTATAACTACTATGCCAAAGTGGGGTAAGTGATATACAATAAAGTAGGGCGACACATGGAAGATCCACTCATGGAAAGGTAAGTGGAGGCGTAGCTAAGTAGGAGGACAACAAGTGAGGGAGCACAAGAATCCTAAGTTACTTCTATTCAAGCACAACTCTAGCAAGGGACTATGGTGATACAGATAAACCAAGATATAGCAAGGTAGGATGCAATAGCACTTTGGGGCGTACCTGCCCCAAACTCACCCAGAGGGTTGATTGGGCACAAAGCTCCATGAGCCCTATGATTTAAGAACTAGACCTATCATGGGGGAATACATAAGATGGACATGGCTGTCACCACCTGCCAACTACTCCTAACTATCTAGAGGCCTAGCCACATTCCAAGGTACTCAATAGTATAAGCACCACGCTTACAGTATTTGATACTACCCTAGCCTTATGTTTAGACTAGAGCACCAACTAGTGATGAAGAACCCATGCTATTGAGAGCCTACTATACTAATCGAGGTAGTATAAGCATCACCAAAGTATAACTAGATATAAGACTGGTACTTAGAGTAAAAGACTTGAAATAGTACTTGCATAGAAAGTAAAATATTGAAATGAAGAAAGTCTTACAAGAGAGATACAAGAGCTATACCAGACTCCTGAAGACAACGTCCAGACTCTAAACAAGGCTCCTTCTCACTCTAACTCCCACTAAGGCTAACACTATCACTAATAGTAAGACTACATCTTAAGAGAGTAGAGAGAGCTTCTCTTGCGGTGTGTGTTACAGGAGTGAGGGTCCTATTTATATCATGAGGTGGAGTAGGGGCTACTCTAAGGTGGGCCCATGAATCCATGGGAGAGCATCTCACAACCCTTGGATTGAACTGCCTCAAACCAACGCATGGGATTGCTCTATTTTGTGCTTGTTTGCATGTTGTCCAAAGCTGAGTCGGTTTGGTGGAAGTGGGGCGTCAGGTGACCCCCTTAGAGTTGGGCGATCCCCACTGATGAGTGGGCCCTCCTTCTTTGGTGCGGTGTCCCTGGGCATGTATGGTAACATGGGTATGAATCCCCCGAGTCCATTTGAGCACTGACATAGCCATGGTGGGTCCAAACATCCATGTAATGCCTCTTTTGAGCATTTGATTTTGAACCGACTTGCAACCAAAGGTGGGATGAGCTTGAGAGTGTGTTTCTTGGCCACTCACACAGATTGGTGAGGTGGCACTAGTGGGGCCACATCGAGCGATGCTTGGTGTGGTTGGCTGACCCCACCAAGTGGCCCATGGTGGCCTTGCCTTGCTCCACTTGCATCTAGTGCTTAATTTTGGGTGTATGTGTATAGTTTTCCTACATAAGCAAAGATCTCCAAGTACAAGTGGAAATAGGTCAATTATAAACATAAATCACTACTATGGTGTTGATTTACTTCCACTTTTGGTGCAATGTTGATGATCAAACTTGGTGTCTAGTGACCATCAACAAGCTCCCCCACACTAAACCTTTGCTCGCCCTGAGTGAAGCGTTGAAACAAAGATTCAGGTGTAACTAGATCTAAAACAAGACTTCAAAAGATATGATGCTAGCATAAAATATATTCCAAGCCATTCCTCGTACCTATGGATTTTGAAGTGGCTATCATGTCGTCTTGAGCGGTTAAAAGTGGAAGGACTTTGACACCAAGTCATCACTACCCCCCATGAAGCATACTTGGAGTTTTTAGAACTTATGCAGTTGAAATCATAGCTAATACTTCTCAAATGATACTCTCAAATCTCTCAATGGTGTATGTGTCCTCACCAAGGCATTGATGCTTTGCCTTACTTCCTACTTCTAGCAAGTTTATGTGGAGTTTGGGTAGGATAAGAGTAAGGCACACTTGCATTGCATATGTTGCTAAGTCAAACAATGGATCCATGGAGAAAAATGCCATACACTTATATCAAGGTGTGCATGTGTGTGGAAGTAGGATGATCATGATTACCTCATAGCATGATATAATTCTTTCTCCATCCTTTATTTGAGGGTATAGCTAGCTTTTTTTGCTCGACTATAGACCAAAAATGTGTCCACACATTTTTTGTCCACATTTTTTCTCTCTTTTCTTTTTTCTCTTAATTTTTAATACTTTGGCATAGCCCATGCCTCATTTATGAGAATGATGGAGAAAGATCATGCTTGAAAACATGGAGTATTTATTTGGTGGAAATGGAAAGGTATGTTTTTGCTTACTTCTAGTGTAGAAGTATAGCATATATTTGGTGGAGTGTACGTGACCTTGATCTTGAGAGCATGGTAAAATTCTCAACACGGGTCAACAAAGTTTGACAAAGCTCAGTACAAAGACAAGTAGCATATGTGGAAGGTCTTCAACATATAACATGATATTTGGCTTTGGTAGCAAATCTCACCATTGAGGAGAAGTGAGGCTATTTATTTTGAAGTTTTTAGCAAACAAGATATCTCCAAGATCTTACATAGAAAAGATAGGATTTCTTTAGTCTCTACCATATCTCACTCCACAACAACTTAGTTGACATGTTTTCCTAATAAAGATATGTAGACAAGCAACAAGTATATGAGCTGGGAATAAAGTTTATGTCGGCCAACTTTTGTGAAGCCAAGTTCAAAGTTTGGCAAGATTTTATTTCACATTTTGAGTTTGAATATCATTTCTAAATGAATCAAACGCAGGGAGATAGAGCAAAGATAAGTAGAGAGGGTGCAAACCAGCGTGCCAAAGCGACGACGACTTAGGAGGAGGCAGAGTAAAGTCGGGTAACCTCCCCCCACACTAGGATTTTTATGTCATTTGACATTAATAACCTAGTGTGACTATTGGGGCGTCCCTCAGAGTGTACTCAATGACGTCTTGCTCAAGTTGTCGCCACCTTGTTGTTTTGATCCTTCATTCTTTTTGTTTCCAACCTAAAAGGATTAGTGACGAATACCCGAAGGATACAAGTTCTACAAGATGTTTTTGTTCTCAAAGTTATATAGATATATTTTTTATCTAGTGAGAACAAGAGACTAGACATTTTTTTGAAAAGCAAGGCAAGAAGCAACATCTCTAACTCAAAAATAGAATTTAGCAAGGGTAGAATATAACAAGATGTGCTCCCCCACACTTGGACTTTTGTCACTTGACATCAAAAGCTAAGTGTGAGTATCAGAGTATCCCATGGAATGAATTTCATTGCTAAAAATGTCAAGAAGTTAGAGTTGATGCTAGAATCATGTTCTTGGACATCATATGCACATTTGTTCTTCTTTATCATACCTTGAAATGGTTATTGACCAAAAATACCTGAAGGGAAGTTTATCCTAAAAACATGTTCTTACATTTAATTAAGGAAGACTTAATTAGAAAACTGGGTGCAAGATGAGTTGCTCCAAGATTGATTGTTTGAGGGGCTTGGTTGCCACCACAATGAGTGTCCTTGTGGGTTGCTACACACCACATAGACTTTCTTGTGTGGTGTGAAGACCTTGACAACACAACCTTGGAGGAAAGCTAAGCTAACACATTTTCATTATGCAAGGAAGCATTGTGAGCAAATTATTATTATTATATATATATATATATATATCTTTTTTATAACTTAAGACAAGGTTGTTTTATGTTGTTATGCATGAAGGAAAGGTGTTTATATTAACAATTAAACATGCATGAATGCAAAGTTCAAAAGTTATGTGATCAAATATGGGATACATTTCGATTTACCTATCGGCGAGGGGTCATTGTTTTAAGTCATTTGAGCATGACTTCTCCATTGAATTTAGTTTGAGTTCGCATCATCCAATCCCACAGATAAGGATATGGATAGTTGTATTTCTTGTTTCTGCCATACCCTCTTGATCTTCATTTGGCTTTGATTTGGCGAGTTTGTTTTGGCCTTGGAGGTATATGCTTCGCCTCCTTCTCGATCAAGGTTTCATTTCTCATCCCTGCAATGGTTAGTGGACAACACATACCGAAAGGAGTTCACAAAGAAACATGGGTGATTGTTGTCATTGGGGCTAAAGGTTTTCTTCTATGCTAACGACAAGTTGGTGCTCCCGTTTAGTTAGCAAAGATCCTTTTCCCCATGTTTTTAAGCCCTTGTTTATTGTTCACCAAGTTCTTGCAAAAGTTTCACAAAGCACAACATAACACAAAAGATAGATTTTCTAAAAGTACTCACAATGCACCCTTTAGAGATGAGAAGTGGCTCTTTTGCATGACGTGCAAAATTTGTTGGAGTGTATTAGAAGCCTTAATCTCCATTTTTTAATTCATATCAAAGACTTGCCCACTCAAATTGACAATTTCCTACAGTGGTTAGTCCATATATACAACCAACGTCTACACAAGCAGTTTTAGTTCAATAATGAAACTAGAAACCATGTCCAATTTGACTAAGGAAGGCTATTTAACCTAAGCACCATGCTTAATTTAAAATCCAATGGACGTATGATCAGCACATCCAAACCTTAAACTAGGCATGATGCTTAATTCAAAGGCTATAGGTGTATTATCAATACTTCCAAACTAAAATGTACTAGCATAGAAGAAATTAAGGAAGCATGAAAGCGTATAAGGATTCAATCAAGCGGACATGAGAATATGAATGGTGAACTAGAGAACCATGTATTTATTATGCAAAGCAATGCAAACATGGTGCATGAATGTAATTAATTGAACATTCTATGGTCGGGAAGGATAACTTCAGATTGGCTCTCACATACCTTCAATTTCGCCATCCCCACAATTTGAGATGGACTTGTGAGCGATGCAACGCCTTTGTTCCATCACATATGATGATTTTTGTCTCCTTTTGATGGTGACCTTCTCTCCATTCCGCACATGGTTAGAATGTATACAGATACATACCTATGGGATGTCAGGGTGGAGGTGTTGATGATTCTTGAATGACTAGGCACCCTGGGCTCTTTGATGATTCATCTTTTTTTCTTTTCTCATGGAAAAATTCTATAAGGTCAAGATGGTTGATTTTTTCCTGTTTATTCCACACTCAATAGGACAAGGGTAATCCCACAAAATCTAGTGGTAACTAGATTAGTAGACATCAAGGTCAATATCAAAAATTTTACGCCAATTGCTTCTCCGACAACGGCGCTAGAAATGCTTGTTGGTTTTTCTTAAGCTCAAGTAGAATATTTCATAAGCGCTCAAGTAGCATTTCACCTGAGGGTATTCTAGAGCAACGTATTTATCCTTAGGGAAGCAATGGTTAAAGAAGAAGATAACTAAGCAAGATGTTTCTACTAACTAGTTTACCTACTAAGACTCAATAGGACAAGGGTAATCCCACAAAATCTAGTGGTAACTAGATTAGTAGACATCAAGGTCAATATCAAAAATTTTACGCCAATTGCTTCTCCGACAACGGCGCTAGAAATGCTTGTTGGTTTTTCTTAAGCTCAAGTAGAATATTTCATAAGCGCTCAAGTAGCATTTCACCAGAGGGTATTCTAGAGCAACATATTTATCCTTAGGGAAGCAATGGTTAAAGAAGAAGATAACTAAGCAAGATGTTTCTACTAACTAGTTTACCTACTAAGCCAAAGTAAGGGTAAGTGATATACAATAAAGTAGGGCGACACATAGAAGATCCACTCATGGAAAGGTAAAGTGGAGGCATAGCTCAGTAGGAGGACAATGAGTGAGGGAGCACAAGAATCATAAGCTACTTCTATTGAAGCACAACTCTAACAAGGGACTATGGTGATAAAGATAAACCAAGATATAGCAAGGTAGGATGTAGTAGCACTTTGGGGCGTACCTACCCCATGTAACACCCTAGTGTTAAGCATTGCATTTGGTATTTTCATTTCATGAGCATAAGCATCATCCAAGCATTAATGAGCATGAGCATATGAAGTTTCATTTTATTCACTTTCTCTTTATCACATGTGATGTTGCTCATATACTTAAGTATGCTTGTGATCATATGTGACCAATGCATGAGATGGTTGTTAGGTCACCAAAATACCTTAGACACACCTAGAATGATAATTGGAACAACGTTTGTATTCATGACATGGGCCAATTTTGCTTCTAAGTGTTGGTTTACTTTGAAATGTCTTTTACATGATGCTAGTTTGACCAAAGTTGAACATTAGCTTAGATTGTTTGCATGGCAGTGTGGCCTAAATAAAAGTTGTAGTTCACATCATGGGTAGCAAACTTTATTTAAGGTTCATGAGCTAAATCAGTGCATAACATGGTCAAATAGAGCTCACAAGTGTCAACTCAATGTTGTTTGTAACTTAGAAATTTTTGCTAAGTCCTAAACTGGTTTATAGTTTCAGAGTACCCCAGTTTGGAGCACTATAGTTTGAAAACTATCTTGAATTAGGCCATCATCATTATAGCAAAGTTGTAGTACTCACATAGCTCTACACTTTGTATTACTGAAGTTTTCAAAAATTTGCCACAAATTAGGAGATAGAGGAGAGCAAAGATGGCGGTTTCAGTCGACTAAATCGACTTCATCGATTCAAATTGGCTGGCCATCGTGGCTGATCGTGCCCAGGCCGCACGCACTGCATGGCAGCAGCACACTGATGTTGGCCCGGCTGGTCAGGCCAGTAGGGGGAGAAAAGGGAGGCAAAGTCGCTGCGCTCACTCACTCTCGCTCTCTCGCCCTCTCTACCTCTCCTTCACTTGCTAGAGCAAGCCGAGCTCCACGCCGTCGCCGCCGCACCTCTGCTGAGCTCGCTCGCTGCCACCCCTACACCACCATCCACTATGTCTCGCCCATAGCTCTACCACCACCTCCTCCACCTTGCTAACCTGCCATTGCCTTAGCTCTAGCCAAGGTAAAGGCCTATGGGCCGTTGCCATTGCAGCCATGGCCATGGAGCGCCGCTGAGCTCTGAGCTATCATGGCTAGCCCTATCCACCGCTCCTCCAATCTCTCTCTCTCTTGATTCATCTTCGTCGTAGGTCCTAGAAGCTATAGCCATAGCTCATTGAGCCGCTACCGCGTCGCTGGTGCCAGAACACGAGCCGCACCGCTGTCACTGTTCGCCTAAACGGTCATTTAGCCCGTTTAAACACCGTGTAAACGCTACACAGTGGTGCGCCGTTTCCGTTTAATCACCCATTTACCCCGTTTAATTGGCCGTTTAGCCCGTTTAATGGGACGTTTTGCTCGAATAATAGCTAAACGGTAGGTGACCGACTGTTTACCGTTTAGCGTTTAGGAAAACACTGACCGCTGTGAGCCGAGAGCACCGCTGCCATGCACGTCACCATTGTTGCACCTGTCCGGTCACTGTTCTCTCTTGCAGTTAGGCATTAGGGTTTAGCCTTAGGACGGCAAAGCTTGCGGGGAAGATAGATGCACACTTGCGTCACCTTTCCCGCCAGAACATCACCGTCCACCACCGTGCTCGTGCCACCATGCACGCGGCCATGCCTCACCAACGCCACCCCGGACCCCAATCCAAACCCTAGAACTCTACTAGGTCACCCTTGAATCATAGTCGTGCTCACCTGAGATTGTCATGGCTGGAGATGGCTGGAGCACCACCGCACACCGCCGCCAAGCCGCCATGGCCACCGTTGAGCTAGCTCCGCCGAGTCTTTGAGCCAACCTAGGGTATCGGTCGATGCGGATTGAGTTGGGGAACACATCGGTGGTGATGCTACCACCGGTGACCTCGCCATCGGCGAGTTTGCTGCCGGTCAAGCGCCGCCTCTGCCTCGGCCTTGCTGACACGTGGGGCCAGGTGGACTACGGGACCCGTGTGTCAGTCGCAGTGGGTGTATAGACCGGGTGTACATAGTAGTTAGGGTTTAGTTGTTTTTATTTATTTTTCACATATTTGAATGCAAACTTCAAAAATTCATATCTAGAGCTAGGAGTATCCAAAAAAAGTGTACTATTTGATAAAATATGAAATCTACTATTTAGGGTATTTTTCTAGTATAATTAACTTCAGCAAGATAAGTGCTTTTAAAATAGTTTTTATCTTGTAAATTGCATAACTTGAGCTAGGAAGATGATAAAATTGTGATTCTAATTTTTCTGGTCTTGTGTTGACATTCTCTATCTAGGAAACATATTAAACCTACAATAAGCATACTTGAAATGTAGTCTTCATATTTAATCTTAATTAATTGCTAGTTTCTAGTGAAAATAAATGGGGTAAAAATACATAACATATGATCATGCTAATTTTTACATAGTATTCTCATGCGAGGAGGGAAGTAAGAAAAATATTAAATCTATTGCTTGACACTTTTCACTATGCTAAACTATTTTTGCTAAAATAAGCATATGCAACTTGTCATTTTTGCAGAGGTGGCTATACTTATCCAAATGGCATGAAATTTGTACAATAGACTATTAGGGTCATATTTAAGCTATTGTAATTTTCTTAGAATTTATTGAGTAATGGAAGTATTTATCTTGTAAATCACCTTATTATCTAAGGAAATTAATAAAGGGATATAAATAAATTAGTTAGGCTTAAGCATGATGTTTTCTATGGTGTTTGTGATGCATATAACCTGTTTATGTTATTAGTTAGGCTTAGAAGCATTTGGTTGTTGGCAACTAGTTAATTATGGCTTTATAATTCAACTAGATGGATGCATGTGTAGTTTCTGTTGTGGTGATGATTCCATGATGATAATGATCCTTTCTATAAAACCTTTTAATAACAAAGTTGTAGATAACTTACTTATATACATTGTGTTAAATTTTTATAGTCATAGGCCTTATGGTTTAGGAATTATGGTTGTTTGAAATCTGCTGTCAGAAATGCTTGTTCTCTAGACAGATCTGAAAGATTGAATTGTTGAACCTAGATAACTGTTGAATCACATTAAGATGATTAAAAGAAAGTTGTAGGCCATTTCATAAGTTGGGTTAGTGTTAGGAATAAATTCCTAACTTGTTGAAATCGATTCGAATCGCCGTCTCTCCCGGACAGTGAGAAACTTGGCTAGCTCTAGCCTCATAGTAACTGTATTATAGAATATAATGGTTATGGAGAGCATGGAGTTACTACACTAGCTATGGTTATTATTGTTATGCTACTAAATGATATACCACATGTTTAGCACAGGTTAATTGCTAATCAAGAGATGAATATCTATAATTAATTTGACGACTGAATTATAAATGTATAACTAAATTAGTCATTTTTTATGCAAAATATTGTCAAGCTAGCTCCACTTATAAAGCCTTGCATAATACTTGGAGTCACTTTATTTTTGGTTTGTTATGGGTAAGTCTAGCTGAGGACCTTCTTGTACTCAGGGTTTATTTCCCATTGTTGTAGATAATATGATGTATCATGGCTACTGTAAGAACTGCTTCTGTCCCGCCATGGACGAGGAGTAGGGCCCTGGGCAAGGCATCTCCTGTTAATCCCTCTCTTATACATTTGTGGGATTGTGATCATGAGCTGGCATAGTATTTGAACAACGATGGAGACGTTGGTTTCAAACTTTAATTGCTTCCACTACTATTTTACCTGAACTTGGTTTGTAATAACTTTTAATCGTACTATGATGTATAGAACTATATTTGTGAAGTTTATGTAACGTGTGACATTTATGTTGAATCATGTATGATCTTGGTTGTATGTTGGTTGAATCGAGACCCTTTCGTGGTACTCGACGGACTACCGGGTTTATATGGGCTCAAGTATGACAGTGCGACCGCTTGCGGGCTGCTATTGTACTTGTGCTCTTATAAATTCGACGGTTCTGCTACAGCTAGTATCGGAGCAAAATTCAACATTAATTGTCACATATGTATTTAAAACAAAGGTTTTTGATTTCCAAAACCAATTTTTAGTAACTTATAGCTATATATATAGGTGTTTGAATCTAAAGTGTGCTAGTGATCACTTCCTTTATGTCCAGTTAAGAATTTTTGGTGGCTAAATAAGTACTAACTTGAATGGTTTTATTTTCGTCGTCCATACGGTGTGCTATTGTATGGATGTCATTCACATGAGTGGTAATGTATTGATCAATTGCCTCTATGCCCAAGGTAAGATGATGAGTGGCATGACCGCAAGATGTGAGCGTGCTGTCTAATGGGGAGAGTTAGCTTTGATACTAAAGTATATATATATCTCATATGTATATGGAGGTATTTAATTATGGGTTAGCTTTGATACGACTATATATGCATATTTATATGTATATATGGGACGTATTTACTTTTGAGTAGCTTTGATATGGAAGGATATATATATATGGGTATATATATATGGAAGTATTTAGCTTGCAACCTAGAGCCCAGATTTTTATTTCTGCATATATAATTGTGGGGTTGGGCTGAAATGAAATTCTTGTGCAGGTACACTAACAGCGAAACATGTAGCCTAACTAGCTACGTTATATATGAGAGAACACATGTATGCCACCGTGTATGCCATTAGAAGTTTTAATTATCCTAAGTTTGTGAGGACGTACAGAACGCGCATGCATCATGATAAATCATTTATTACATACTTACATTGTTCCTCCCCTTATAAGTCTCTTATTCGGTTAAGTAACTCTTTTCTATTATAACGTTGTTCTCATGAGAGTTGCACTATTTTGTTAGAATAGATGGCAGCATCAGCTGGAAGTGAGACTTTCCTAGAAATGTTTGGTACCCCTACCCTACTTTGGAGGGTCCTGCATTATGCAGGATATACCAAACTGCCTCTCTATTCCTGTAATGAGGTATACCTAGAAGGACAACCATGGTATGAAGTGCAACTAACCATACCAGCTTGAACCCAAGCACCCCTGTGGCAGGAGTGGAAGGTAGAATCTAAGGGCAAGTCTCCTTAGGAAGGTGCCCAAGTAGTTGCATTCGAGGTGCTGAGCCAGATATGTCAGCAACACGGGGGTGAGCTTACCGGCAGTGCCACTGGTACTTTTCCTCGGGTGGATCCTTCTATAGTAGTGTGGGCACAGCGCAATAGCAATGCATTGATTCGAGACTGGGATGATCGAGCAGATAGTTCTAGTTCCACTATGAGTGCAACGTTTGTAGTGATGAAGATGTTCTATACTCATCAGGACACCAGGGAATTCTGGCAGGAGTCCCATACCACTTGTAGGGACAAGCTCATGAGAGCCGAAGCTGCATAGCGTAAGCTGAGAAAGCATGTTCACAAGCACAAAAAGGCAGCAAGGGAGGCTCATTGGGACACCGATCAAGCTTATGTAGCATTAGAAAATCTCCACACTCAAATGGAATAGGTCGATCAGCAGAGAGTTGCCGCCCAAGTGGCAAGAGCTAATGATCAGGCAGTGCTAACAAGACTACGGGAGAAGCTGGAGACCATTCATGTTGAGGCACTCACAGCTACGCACTAGCGGATCTAAGCAAACAACCTTGTAGTCCTGGCAGAAGCAGCACGAAATAGAGCCAAAGCCCTAACCGTGCAGTAGGACTGTGTTGAAAGGGACTTGCACCAGCAACTTGCACATACCCAGAACATGGTGGTTGATCTTCAGCATGAGGTGTATTATCTGAACAACCAACTGCACCCGCTCCTTGATGAGGAAGAAGAAGATCTAGAGATGTTAGTTGAAGATGATGGTTGGGAGGAAGAAGAAGTGGATCTAGAGGATGAGGATGATGCTATCTCTGACCTCGATAGCGAGCACGCTGATGGGTAAAGCCGTTTAGTGACTAGTTTGAAGCGCTAGTTGTATCCATGCTATTTATGTAACGGACTTGTAGTTTGAACTTTAGTACTCATGACATAACTTCAGTGTAATGTTGGTACTTTGCATGTTAATCCATGATGGGTTAAACTTTGATGAAATTTCAGTTTTGTTTTACTGGTGAAATATGACATGCATGTTAATGCATTGCGAGTACGATAAGTGATCAAATTGGTGATGTTATGTTGCAAGAATGAGTTATTGTGCCTCTATTTTATTGTATGAATTTAAGATTCTCTCTAGTAAATTCAGTTTGGCATGATTACACAATTCATCTGCAATCTCTTGACATCATCCAATAATCACTTATTGTTGCAATTTTTGTAGATGAATCACACTCGCGCTGGAGCAGGCACCAACCAAGGTGGCAATGATGGTGACTTACCACCACCTCTATCACCGTCTACATATGAGTTTTTTGCATAGTTCCTAGGAAATCAGAGAGCAACGAAGGATACACTACACCTCATTGCGTAGAACACTACTCACACTCGCCAGCAACATCAAGGTCTAGAACCAAATCAGCACAGTTCATTCAAGGACTTCTAGGACACCAAGCCTCCTATCTTCAAAGAGGCCGAAGAACCGCTCTAGGCGGATGAGTGGCTGAACACAATAGAGCAAAAGTTCTGTCTGTTGAGGGTTACTGAGCATCAGCAGGCCGAGTATGCATCTCATCAACTGTAGAGACCAATAGGGATATGGTGTACCCATTTCCTATCTTCTCTACCTACAAATGCATAGGTCACATGGGAATAGTTCAAGTTAGCCTTTAGGGGACATCACATTCCCCCGGGGCTGATGTGCATGAAAGCAGCCGAGTTCATGAGGCTTACTCAAGGGACCAAAACCCTTACCGAGTACATGCATGCCTTCCACAATCTTTCCAGATATGCCCCAAAGTTTGTCAACATAGTGGAGAAGAAAATAGAAAGTTTTAAGAGAAGCCTTGGCACTAAGCTAATGAACACTATGGCCAACTCAAGGTGTGCTACATATAATGAGTTTGTCTGTGATGCCCTAACCTAGGAGAACCAAAATAACTTACACGCAGTAGCAAAGGGCCGCAAGAGAGCAGCTGAGGTAGGCACCTCAGGATCATCTCAGTCTAGAGCTCCAGTGGTAGCCAGGCCAAAGTTCCATCCACCAACGCCTAAGTATAGGCCTCCTCAAAAAGCTCAAGCCAATCGCCCCTAGAAGACATTCTATGAGGCATTCACCATTGCCATACCTAAGGGCAATGCAGGCTAGGGAAGCTCAGTGTAACACCCCAAGTGTTTGGCTTCCACATTTGCACTTGCATTTCATGAACATGAGCATCATTCATCCATTCATGAGCTTATATTGCATG
The DNA here is from genome assembly GCF_019320115.1 of Miscanthus floridulus. Lineage (NCBI taxonomy): Eukaryota > Viridiplantae > Streptophyta > Magnoliopsida > Poales > Poaceae > Miscanthus > Miscanthus floridulus. Next base: position 42,777 of record NW_027096305.1, read on the forward strand.
AAACATGTTTTCGAAACATTGCAACATCTTGTTATATTTCATGTGTGTTGTTTTTATGAAATGAATAGTGTGCAACACCTAAGTGCAACATGTGCAACTCACTTTAGTGAAACATGGTTAGTTAGTACTATGCAACAAAATCATGAAACATGTGAAACATCACTATGAAACAAAGGTAACATTTCATTGGTTTTTCCTTGTTTTAGTACTTGCAATGCTTGATTTTTGTGTGACCAATGTGTGGTGTGGCTAATAATCCTCTTAAGTAACTTAGTTATACTTAGAATGTCATTTGGAACATTGTTCATGTTGACCATGTTGTCTAATTATGAATTCAAATAGTGGTTTGACTTGTTTTGACCCCTGAACTCTTTTGTTTGACTGTTTAAAAAGTACAACTTACAGTATTTGCATGTCTGGCCAACCTAAAGCAAAGTTGTAGCAAATTTTATAAGGAACAAACTTTGTTTAGAAGCCAAGTCATGAAAATGTGCACAACATGCTCAAAAAGGGCCCACAAGTCAGTGTTGAGGGCTGATTCAACACTTAGAAAAATTTCTAAGTCTGGATTGCAATTTCAGTTTGATTGAGCTGACTTTGGCTTGATGTAACTCGTGATCCTTTGAGAATTAGCTGATGATTTCTAAAACATTATTGTAGCCCTATCATAGCTCTACAACTTTCATGTATATTGTTTCCACTGATTCTTCACGGTTTAGGAGATCAAGCTCTAACAATCTTTGCTGTTAGGCTCGACCGGCAACGCTGAAACGCAGCTACAGTGCCTGACCGATTTTAGAAAACGAACGCCGCGTGGAGGCCACCCGTCGCCGGCCGCCTGACCATGCAGGCCATGTGCCGTGGCCGTCCTGGCGCTGCTGGCCACTGCTTGAACCCGCGCCCGTCTGCCCGACCTGCTTGCAAGTCCATTTCTCATTTTAATTCGCTTTCCACCGTAGTCGAAGCGCAGCACCGCCCGCCATTGTTGCCGAGCAAGCTCCGCCATCGCCTAGCTCACACGCCACCGCAAAATCGACGCCTCCATCTAGCCCGAAGCTCCGCCGTGTCCTCCTCTACCTCGTCGACCTTCTATCCGAGCCAGCCGAACCGTAGGTGAGGGCCATTGGCCGTTTTTCCGACGCTGTCTCCATGGCCATACCTCGCCGGAGTGGAGCTCACCGCGGCCAACCACCACCGGAGCCCTCTTGTCCTCCCCTTTCTTCTTGTTTAGCTCTGTGGTGACCCCATGGAGCTCGTACCGAGCTCGGAAGAGGTATTGGGGGCTCGCCGTCGTTCGTACACCGCACCGGAGCTCCGCCATGCCGCCTTGGCCAGCGACGAGCATCATTCGACGCGGCTCGTCACGTAGATCATGTAGGTGCCCTCGGTGTCGCCAGAATCCTCGCCATCGGTGAGCTAGGCCATTGCCGTGCCATCGCAAGCCGCCTCCCCTATTCTGTCTCATTGACATGCGGGCCCTGCTGACGTGTGGACCCCGCGTGCCAGTGACTGTTTATTCAAAAGCTAGTTCAAATTTGCAGATTTAAATGCTGTTTTGTGAATTTTGTATCTCCAAATTGGTAGATCCAAATGGAGTGATTCTAATTTTGGTAGAATCATAGTGAAGTCTAGTATTTAGGAAAAATATGACATGAACACTTGAAGTGGAAATTTTGGATGAATTAAATAGGAACTTGAAATGTGTTTTTAAATGCATCCAAACTTGTTTAAATTATATCTTGAGTTTCTTTGATCTAAAAATTATGAAATTTTGTTGGTAAGCTATTCTTGCTTAGTAGAAGCTCTGGTTAAAATTTGAGAGTCATTGCATGTATGGTTTTTGAGTTATAGATTTTCCTTTTATCATTGATTGATACTTGTGTGAATTTTTGTAAATTATCTAGGAATCCTATGACCATAAAATTTTGTGGGGAGTACCTAGTACCTTAAGGATGCTAGGAAAAATATGAAATCTATTGCTTGACATTTTTCACTAAAGTTTCCTAATTATGTCATTTTAAGCCATTATGCCTTATCATTTTGTGTAGGCTGTTATACTTGCTCAAATGGTGTGAAATTTTGATAGTGGTCTACTTAGAGCATGTAGTACCTACTGTAATTGTTGTAGATTTAATGGTGTGGTTTTCATATATGTTTATCATTTCCCCTAATTAATTAAATAAATTAAGAAAGGTATTAAAAGAAATGATTTGGTGAGGAACACCTTACTTTCTGATGTTCTTGTGATATGTATAATGAGTGAGTAAAGTTAGTTTTGTCCAAATATGTGTTTGCAACATAAGTTAATAATTATTTCGCTTGCATTATGTCTTTCGGGACAGTTCTAGGGATTTTATAAAGTTCCCCATGATAATTTGGTTTTCTGTCAATGTGGTGAATACAAAAGTTGTAGATAATCTATGTATCTAGCTCCTGTCAAAATTTGATGGCATTTGGCCTTGTAGTTTAGGAGCTACAGCTGTTCAAAGTTAGGTTCTAGTTTTGCCTGCTCTCTGTCTTGTGAAGAAAGATTTCTGTTGATTAAAGAATTTGACCTGGTAAAGGTTAGAATCATGCCTTGAGGTCTGAAAATGAATTGTAGACAATTTCATAAGCTTTCCAGATTGTCTTGTTGCATGTAATTTGAAATTTTAGATCTTCAGTTATGGTCAATTTACCGTACCGCTATATAGTCTCTATTTTGCTGAAATACAAATGCTTGTGTGTATGCTTTGTTGCAATGTTCTCGTTGATTGTTTAGGGGCTAGCCTAACTTGAGAACATGCTTAGGTGCAGGTGCTAGGTCCTTAACTGAAGATGAGCAATTATATATTAGGTTGTATAAACTTGGTAAGTTAAAGTGATTTGAATAGAGCTTAAGTTGGAATATACAGACTGCAGTGAGCATATGCATTTCCCGAGCATCCCTCACTTCGTTCATGTGCATCCATGATATTTATCGTGCGCATACATGCAATAGGTGTGCTGAAGGGAGTGACGCTGCTGGAGTTCGAGGGAGCCAACCAGGAGGAGGAGCCCGAGGTGTAGGAAGCCGATGAAGCAGCCTCCGAGGAGGAGTTGCCCGAGTGCCCTGACCATCGTCCTTCCTCTTTCCTAAAAGGCAAGCCCCAGAGCATATTAAGCCTCCCATGTTTTTATAAATATCTTGAGTACCTTTTATTCGTTGATGATGCATTAAGTATAGGAATTGGTTGGAGCCAATTGTTGCATTCTATATCCATCCTTGTATAGATAGCGCACTGGAATCCTATTTAAGTCAGGAACGGGTTAAATGCTTAGCCATGCTTAGTGTGGTAGAAGTCAGGTGATTTCCTGTCACCTGCGAGATTTAGGATGAGGTGGATCACGGTTGGCTATATTTGCTATCGTGGAAAAGAACCATGTTAATAATGAATTAAGACCGGGCGGAGTCTTGTGTAGATTTGGACATAGTGACTCCGTCTGAGTCGTTTAAGGACCGATACGCTGTACGTCCTTATGTCATATTGAACGCAGCCTAACACTTAGCTGGTCGGATAAGTTGTTCCGACCATGAAGCCTAGTAGCTCGACTTAGGCTGGGGACACGAGCAGTGGCGTGCATTCTGGAGGTAGTAAGGATGTGCGGAGATCCATTGGCATAAGTCCAAGGCGGGTTAGAGTCCCGAACAACCTTGGCAGAGTGGTTCTCTAAGAATGTCGATCTGTTCGGACTCGCGACTCCTGAATCATACCAAAGGTGACTCGTTTGCGACCCTAACGGGGGAAGCAGGGTTTGTGTTTAGGAATACCCCTCCAGCTAGTTAGGAATCAATTCGAATCGCCATCTCTCCCGGATAGTGAGAACTTGACTGAGCAGCGGCAACGTAGATTCCATTAATTTAACGATATGGTTAAATGGATGACAATGATAATGTTGCCACAATTTATACCTAATATGGTTATTAATGTTTGCATCTTAATCAAATGATTGCTTAGTACAGGTGCTAATATAGATGACAGGTTAATGGCTAAAAGTCACTGCTAGTTCAGGTTAAGAGTTGATCATTATTACTTATGCTTTTCCACAATAAGAAAGTGTTAGCCAGATCCACTAAATTAAGCTATGCATAATCCTAGGTGTCATTTGTTTTGGTTTTCGACGGGTAAGTCTAGCTGAGTATATTCTCATACTTAGGGTTTATTCCCTCTTGTTGCAGATGACCTTCTATATCAGGGATTCTATAAGTATTGTCTCCACCCGGCGAGTGATAAAGACTAGATCATGGGCATGATCTCTGTTTCTCTTATATGAATGCTTTTGCGGGTTGTGATCAGCGAACCAGTATTTGTATTTGAACTCGAGTGTGTAAGTCAAACTATTTGCTTTCGCGTACTTTACAACACTTGTTTTGTAATAACGATGACTCTGAGGTGATGTAATCTATTTGCAAACCGTCTGCGAAATGTTGTAACATATGATATGTTATGTTGAATTACTGTGATCTTGGTTGTTTGCAAGTTGGTTTGAAATCCTTCAAGGTTTCAATTGACTACCGGGTTTATATGGGCTCAACTGCGAGAATTTGATCGTTTCGGCGATTGTTTTTGTACTTGTGCTCTTATAAATTGGTCGGTTCTGTGACAGCTGGCATCAGAGCTAGATTCAACATTAAACATGCCTTACGGCTATTTAATACAAAAGCTTTTGTTGTGAAAACGGTTTTCCAACTTATAGTTATATATAAGTGTTCAAAAATCAAAAATTTTATGGTGTACTGGTGATCACATCCCTTGTAGCCCACTTAAGGACTTCTAGGTGGCTTATATATAATTACTAACTTGGGGGAAATTGATTGTTTCTATTTCGTCGTCCATGCGGCGTGATATTGCATGGGTGCCATTCGTTTGAATGGTAATGTATGGATCAATTGCCTCTACGCTAAGGTAAGTGTGAGTTGCGAGAGCATGGCCGTCCAACCGTCGGTCTAGGGGAGAGCTAGTTGTGGTTACTGGAGTATTTACATGTTGCATACATGTATATATGAAGGTACTTAATTGAAGGGTACATCTGTCAGGTAGTTTGGATACCAAAGTATATATATCTGGGATGTATATATGGAGAGTATCTTAGTTACTACTGTTGTTATTAGCATTATATCTTGTTGGGTTGGGCTGCAATGAAGTTTTCTGCAGGTATGCTAACAACGCACCGTGTAGAATGACTAGTTACCACTAATTGAGAGAACGTATGTATGCCACCGTATATCCCGCTAAAACTTAATTTTTCTTAGGTTTGTGAGGACGTACGAAACAAGCATGCATCATATTCACTCATGTCATTCATATTGCATTACTCCCTCCCTTATAATTGCTTATCCCAAGTATTAAGTGCAATCTCTCAGCAAAATAATCCTCTCACATGAGTTGCATCCCTTTTTGATACAGATGGTCGTGCCCATGTTTCCTACTGGTAGCAGCACCTTTTTGGACCAGTTTGGTACTCCCACCTTGCTCTAGAGGGTGCTCAGTTCGGTTGGGTACCCGAAGGCACCCCGCTACACGTGGAGGCAGGCGGTACCATTGGGAGATGTACCATGGTACGTCGTGACCTTTATAGTGCTGCAGAACCCCACAAGACCATTGTGGCATGGGTGGAGCATCGAGACTGATGGGCAAAGCCCATGGGAAGCCGCTCAAGTTGATGCCCTTGATGTGCTAATGGATATAGCACAGAGCTTCGGGGATGAGTTGGTGGGTGGACCAGCTTCATCCATTCCCCAAGTGGCTCCTACTGAGGCTGAGTGGACTCAAGATGTTGGCCAGGCCTTGGTTCGAGGCCATGGTGAACGGGTTCAGAGCGACAATGCTAGAATGAGTGCTATGATGGTCGTCTTGAAGCTTTGTCGAGTCAAGCAAGACACCCTTTCTAGTGTGCTAGATGCAGCTGGCAAGGCAATGGCAGCCCAGCACAAGTTCAGGTTGCATGCCTGCAAGTATCGCTGTAGGGCGGATGCATGTGGGAGAGCTCAGCAAGAAGTAGATGAGATTCACGGTATTGCAAATTATCACCTGCAACAGTGGGGTCAAACAGCACGCGAGAGAGACGAGCTTCATAACCAGCTGATGAACCTCACTATAGAAAGAGATGAGGCAGCACAAGAGTTGGATCGTGTGACCCGTCACAGAGATGCAGCTTTAGAGTTAGCAGAAGAAAGACATCAGGGTTGGATTATGGCTAACCAAAATGCTTTCCATTGGGAGCAAGAACTCTAAGAATGGCTTGAAGAGCTTCAGGTTGAGCACCATCAACTGAACAACCGTCTATTTCCTATTCCTCACCCCATACTGAGGTATCCTAATGTGGGTGGACCTCAAGTGATTGAGGCCGATGAGGAAGAAGAGGACGTGCAGATGGATGACAATGCAGCTAAGCCTGCAGATGAAGAAGAAGAATCCAGGCAGGACTAGATTTCGCAAGGCCTTTATAGTTGCTCTTCCCAAGGGCACTACCAGTCAAGGTAGTTCCAAGGCTCTCCAAGCAACATGCCATGCTGGAACTACAACAAGACAGGCCACTGGGCAAGGGAGTGCCCTTACCCTAAGAAGAATAACTACCAAGGTGGCCGTCAGGGGCAGGTGAACCACACTAATATTGCTGATATTCCTTCAGGAGAGGTAGTGACTGCTAGTAAGTTTTTGGTTGATCAACACCCCGTAGTTGTACTATTTGATTCGGGTGGCTTCGCATTCTTTTATTAGTCCCGCATTTGCATCCAAGTTATGCAGAAAACATACACTATTGAGGGTGAGGGTATTGTATTAGGGCTACTAGTAGTATTATCCCAACCAAGCTTGTAGTTGGGGACGTACAATTTGAGATAGAGGGGCGAAGTTGTCAGGTTGATCTAGTGGTTTTACCGGGGCTGGGTATCGATGTGATATTAGGAATGAACTGGATGAGCAGTCATGGAGTGCTGATTGATACATCAACTAGAGTAGTCATGCTCAGAGATCCTGGTAACTAGGAGGGTTTTTCTGGTATAGCTACCTAGGGACATCAATCTTTCTTGTACGACTAATGCGGTGCAAGTAAAGGCTATGGCAGATATCCCTGTCGTGTGTGATTTTCTGGATGTTTTTCCCGATGATTTGCCTAGATTGCCCCCGGATCGAGATGTGGAGTTCAAGACAGAGTTGCTACCCGGTATAATGCCCATCTCTAGAAGGCCGTATAGGATGCCTCCCAATGAACTAGCTGAACTTAAGACCCAGTTGAATGAACTTTTAAAGAAAGGCCTTATCCATCCTAGTTCATCTCCGTGGGGGTGCCCAGCTATCTTTGTGAAGAAGAAGGATCAATCCCTACGCATGTGTGTAGATTATAGGCCCTTGAATGCAGTTACAATCAAGAATAAGTACCCTCTGTCATGCATAGATATCTTATTTGATCAGTTGTCTAAAGCAAAAGTCTTTTCCAAGATTGATTTGAGATCTGGTTATCATCAAATCAAAATTCGGCCTGAGGATATTCCAAAAACTGCATTCTCTACAAGATATGGTCTGTATGAGTACCTTGTTATGTCTTTTGGATTGACCAATGCCCCCACACATTTTATGTATCTGATGAATTCGGTGTTTATGCCCGAGTTGGACAAATTTGTGGTGGTATTTATAGATGATATCCTGGTTTATTCGGAGAACGAAGAAAATCATGTTGAACATTTGCGAGTGGTTCTCACTAGATTGCGGGAACACCAGCTTTATGCAAAGTTTAGCAAGTGTGAATTCTGGCCTTGTGAGGTACCTTTTCTGGGACACGTGTTGTCCGATGGTGGAATTATGGTTGATCCCACCAAGGTGCAAGAAGTGTTGGACTGGAAGGCTCCAATCTCGGTGCATGAGGTTCGGAGTTTTCTGGGGTTGGCTGGCTATTATCGTCGCTTCATCCCGGATTTCTCTAAAATAGCCAAGCCTATGACTCGGTTGCTACAAAAAGACATGAAGTTTGTCTGGACTTTCGAGTGTGATGCGGCTTTCCACACCCTGCGAACTCTTCAAACTTCGGCTCCGATTTTGGCACAACCGGATATCGAGAAACCTTTTGATGTGTTCTGCGATGCATCAGGTATAGGTTTAGGAGGTGTTCTTATGCAAGAGGGTAGAGTCACTGCTTATACCTCTCACCAACTTTGGAAGCATGAAGTGAATTATCCAACGCATGACTTGGAACTCGCTGCAGTTGTTCATGCTTTGAAGGCCTAGAGACATTATTTGCTCGGCAATGTGTGCAGCATCTACACCAATCATAAAAGTCTCAAGTACATCTTCACTCAACCAGAGTTGAATATGCGTCAGAGAAGATGGCTCGAGTTAATCAAGGATTATAACCTCCAAGTGCACTATCACCCTGGCAAGGCAAACGTCGTAGCAGATGCCTTAAGCAGGAAATCTCATTGCCACTCGTTGATTTAAAGTGATGTCCATTTGTCAAAACTCCTTCATCCTGCAGTCCTTTACAACATCACTGTCAGTTGTACTCTATAGAGTCAAATTATCGAGCTGTAGAAGACAGATGCAGGTGTGTGCCACATCAAGCGCAAGATGAAAGAGCAAGAAACCAAACATTTTCGAGTAGATGAGAATGACGTGTTGTGGTTCAAGGATAGGTTGGTGGTTCCGAAGGATAGAGAGCTTAGAGATCAAATCATATCCGAAGCCCATTCCTCTAAATTATCTATTCATCCTGGAAGTAGCAAAATGTATCATGATTTGAAGCCTCGCTTTTGGTGGACCAAAATGAAGAAGGAGATAGCCGCTTATGTGGCTAGGTGTGACACTTGTTGTCGAGTCAAAGTTGTGTACATGAAAGCTGGATTACTTCAGCCACTCTCTATTCCAGGTTGGAAATAGGAGGAGATAAGTATGGATTTTATAGTTGGACTCCCTACTACTCAGAGGAATTTTAACTCCATTTGGGTGATTATAGACCGTCTGACCAAGTCTGCACACTTCATTCCTGTCCGCATAGATTTTCGTCCAACTAACTATGCGGAACTGTATTTTAATCAGATAGTCCAACTTCATGGGATACCACGTACTATTGTCTCTGATAGAGGACCTCAATTCACTGCTCGCTTTTAGGAGCACTTACACAGACTATTAGGAACTAAGTTAGTAAGAAGCTCTGCCTATCATCCGCAAACCAATGGGCCGTGAACGAGTGAATCAAATCTTAGAAGATATGTTGAGAGCATGTGTCATCTCGGCTAAGGGTTCATGGGAAAAGTGGTTGCCCCTAGCTGAATTCTGGTACAATAATAGTTATCAAGAGAGTATCAAGATGGCATCGTTTGAAGCTTTGTATGGCCGAAAGTGTAGAACCCTGTTGAATTGGGTAGAAGCCGATGAAAGGAGATATTATGGAATTGATTTTGTTCAAGAAGCCGAAGAACAAGTCTGTACTATCCAAACCCATATGGCCGTAGCTCAAGCTAGGCAGAAAAGTTATGCTGATCGACGTAGAAAACCTATTGAGTTTGAAGTTGGAGACTTCGTTTATCTGAAAGTCTCACCTATGAAGAGTGTCCAACGCTTTGGTGTGAAGCGAAAGCTTGCGCCGAGATATGTTGGTCCATTTGAAATCATTGGACAAAGTGGTAAGGTAGCGTACAAGATCCAATTACCTCCTGAGATGAGTGCTATCTTCAATGTCTTTCATGTATCCCAACTGAAGAAATGTCTTCGCGTCCCTGAAGAGAGAGTTCCACTAGGGGATATCGAGTTTAAATCTGATTTGACCTTTGAAGAAAAGCCAGTCCGAGTAATTGACACTCATGAGCGAGTGACTCAGAGTCGGGTGGTCAAGTTTTACAAAGTCATGTGGAGTAATCAGGGTAGTGAACCGCGATGCAACATGGTAAAGAGAAGATTATTTGAGGGACGGTTATAAGGAATTCTATCAACAATGGTACGCTTTTCAAATCTTAGGACGAGATTTTTATAAGGGGGAGGGCTGTAACACCCCAGGTGTTTGACTTCCACATTTGCACTTGCATATCATGAACATGAGCATCATTCATCCATTCATGAGCTTATATTGCATGAAACATGTTTTGAAACATTGCAACATCTTGTTATATTTCATGTGTGTTTGTTTTATGAAATGAATAGTGTGGCAACACCCAAATGCAACATGTGCAACTCACTTTAGTGAAACATGGTTAGTTAGTACTATGCAACAAAATCATGAAACAAAGGTAACATTTCATTGGTTTTTCCTTGTTTTAGTACTTGCAATGCTTGATTTTTGTGTGACCAATGTGTGGTGTGGCTAATAATCCTCTTAAGTAACTTAGTTATACTTAGAATGTCATTTGGAACATTGTTCATGTTGACCATGTTGTCTAATTATGAATTCAAATAGTGGTTTGACTTGTTTTGACCCTGAACTCTTTTGTTCGACTGTTTAAAAAGTACAACTTAGAGTGTTTGCATGTCTAGCCAACCTAAAGCAAAGTTGCAGCAAATTTTATAAGAAACAAACTTTGTTTAGAAGCCAAGTCATGAAAATGTGCACAACATGCTCAAAAGGGCCCACAACTCAGTGTTGAGGGCTAATTCAACACTTAGAAAAATTTCTAAGTCTGGATTGCAATTTCAGTTTGATTGAGCTGACTTTGGCTTGATGTAACTCGTGATCCTTGAGAATTAGCTGATAATTTCTAAAACATTGTTGTAGCCCTATCATGGCTCTACAACTTTCATGTATATTGTTTCCACTGATTCTTCACGGTTTAGGAGATCAAGCTCTGTCAATCTTTGCTGTCAGGCTCGACCGACAACGCTGAAACGCAGCTACAGTGCCTGACCGATTTCATAAAACGAACGCCGCATGGAGGCCACCCGTCGCCGGCCGCCTGACCATGCAGGCCACGTGCCGTGGCCGTCCTGGAGCTGCTAGCCACTGCTTGAACCCACGCCCGTCTGCCTGACCTGCTCGCAAGTCCATTTCTCGTTTTCCTTCGCTTCCCACCATAGCCGAAGCGCAGCACTGCCCGCCATTGCTACCGAGCAAGCTCTGCGTCACGTAGCTCACACGCCACCGCGAAATCGACGCTTCGATCTAGCCCGAAGCTCCGCCGTGTCCTCCTCTACCTCGTCGACCTTCTATCCGAGCCAGCCGAACCGTAGGTGAGGGCCATTGGCCATTTTTTCGACGCCGTCTCCATGGTCGTACCTCGCCGGAGCGGAGCTTCACCGTGGCCAACCACCAACGGAGCCCTCTCGTCCTCCCTTTCTTCTTGTTTAGCTATGTGGTGACCCCATGGAGCTCGTACCAGAGCTTGGAGAGCATTGGGGGCCCACTGTCATTCGTACACCGCACCGGAGCTCCGCCGTGCCGCCTTGGCCGGCGATGAGCTACCTTCGGTTAGCTTTAGGTCTTGCTGGTAGCATCATTCGACGCGGCTCGTCACGTAGATCATGTAGGTGCACCTCGGTGTCGCCGGAATCCTCGCCGTCGGCGAGCTAGGCCATTGCCGCGCCATCGCAAGCCGCCTCCCCTGTTCTGTCTCACTACATGCGGGCCCTGCTGACGTGTGGACCCCCGCGTGCCAGTGACTGTGTTATTCAAAAGCTAGTTCAAATTTACAGATTTGAATGTTTTTGTGAATTTTGTATCTCCAAATTGGTAGATCCAAATGGAGTGATTCTAATTTTTGTAGAATCACAGTGAAGTCTAGTATTTAGGAAAAGTATGACATGAACACTTGAAGTGGAAATTTTGGATGAATTAAATAGGAACTTGAAATGTGTTTTTAAATGCATGCAAAATTGTTTAAATTATATCTTGAGTTTTTGTGCTCCAAAAATTATGAAATTTTGTGGGTAAGCTATTCTTGCTTAGTAGAAGCTCTGGTAAAAATTTGAGAGTCATTGCATGTATGGTTTTTGAGTTATAGATTTTCCTTTTATCATTGATTGATACTTGTGTGAATTTTTGTAAATTATCTTGGAATCCTATGACCATAAAATTTTGTGGGGAGTATCCTAGTACCTTAAGGATGCTAGGAAAAATATGAAATCTGTTGCTTGACACTTTTCACTAAAGTTTCCTAATTATGTCATTTTAAGCCATTATGTCTTATCATTTTGTGTAGGCTGTTATACTTGCTCAAATGGTGTGAAATTTTGATAGTGGTCTACTTAGAGCATGTAGTACCTACTGTAATTTTTGTAGATTTAATGGTGTGGTTTTCATATATGTTTACCATTTCCCCTAATTAATTAAATAAATTAAGAAATGTATTAAAAGAAATGATTTGGTGAGGAACACCTTACTTTCTGGTGTTCTTGTGATATGTATAATGAGTGAGTAAAGTTAGTTTTGTCCAAATATGTGTTTGCAACATAAGTTAATAATTATTTCGCTTGCATTATGTCTTTCGGACAGTTCTAGGGATTTTATAAAATTCCCCATGATAATTTGGTTTTCTGTCAATGTGGTGAATACAAAAGTTGTAGATAATCTATGTATCTAGCTCCTGTCAAAATTTGATGGCATTTGGCCTTGTAGTTTAGGAGCTACAGCTGTTCAAAGTTAGGTTCTAGTTTTGCCTGCTCTCTGTCTTGTGAAGAAAGATTTCTGTTGATTAAATAATTTGACCTGGTAAAGGTTAGAATCATGCCTTGAGGTCTGAAAATGAATTGTAGACAATTTCATAAGCTTTCTAGATTGTCTTGTTGCATGTAATTGAAATTTTAGATCTTCAGTTATGGTCAATTTACCGTACCGCTATATAGTCTCTATTTTGCTGAAATACAAATGCTTGTGTGTATGCTTTGTTGCAATGTTCTCGTTGATTGTTTAGGGGCTAGCCTAACTTGAGAACATGCTTAGGTGCAGGTGCTAGGTCCTTAACTGAAGATGAGCAATTATACATTAGGTTGTATAAACTTGGTAAGTTAAAGTGATTTGAATAGAGCTTAAGTTGGAATATACGGACTGCAGTGAGCATGTGCATTTCCCGAGCATCCCTCACTTCATTCATGTGCATCCATGATATTTATCGTGTGCATACATGCAATAGGTGTGCCAGAGGGAGTGACGCTGCTGGAGTTCGAGGGAGCCAACCAAGAGGAGGAGCCCGAGGTGCAGGAAGCCGACGAAGCAGCCGTCGAGGAGGAGTTGCCCGAGTGCCCTGACCACCGTCCTTCCTCTTTCCTGAACGGCAAGCCCCGGAGCATATTAAGCCTCCCATGTTTTTATAAATATCTTGAGTACCTTTTATTCGTTGATGATGCATTAAGTATAGGAATGGGTTGGAACCAATTGTTGCATTCTATATCCATCCTTGTATAGATAGCGCACTGGAATCCTATTTATGTCGGAACGGGTTAAATGCTTAGCCATGCTTAGTGCGGTAGAAGTCAGGTGATTTCCTATCACCTGCGAGATTTAGGATGAGGTGGATCACGGTTGGGCTATATTTGCTATCGTGGAAAAGAACCAGTGTTAATAATGAATTAAGACCGGTCGGAGTCTTGTGTAGGTTTGGACATAGTGACTCCGTCTGAGTCGTTTAAGGGACCGATACGCTGTACGTCCTTATATCATATTGAACGCAGCCTAACACTTAGTTGGCCAGATAAGTCGTTCCGACCATGAAGCCTATAGCTCGACTCAGGCCAGGGACACGAGCAGTGGTGTGCATTCTGGAGGTAGTAAGGATGTGCGGAGAAGCCATTGGCATAAGTTCTAAGGCGGGTTAGAGTCCCGAACAACCTTGGCAGAGTGGTTCTCTGAGAATGTCGATCTGTTCAGACTCGCGACTCCTGAATCATACCAAAGGTGACTCGTTTGCGACCCTGATGGGGGAAGCAGGGTTTGTGTTTAGGAATACCCCTCCAGCTGGATAGGAATCGATTCGAATCGCCGTCTCTCCCGGATAGTGAGAACTTGACTGAGGAGCGGCAACGTAGATTCAATTAATTTAACGATATGGTTAAATGGATGACGATGATAATGTTGCCATGATTTATACCTGATATGGTTATTAATGTTTGCATCTTAATCAAATGATTGCTTAGTACAGGTGCTAATATAGATGACAGGTTAATGGCTAAAAGTCACTGCTAGTTCAGGTTAAGAGTTGATCATTATTACTTATGCTTTTCCACAATAAGAAAGTGTCAGCCAGATCCACTAAATTAAGCTATGCATAATCTTGGGTGTCATTTGTTTTGGTTTTCGACGGGTAAGTCTAGCTGAGTATATTCTCATACTTAGGGTTTATTCCCTCTTGTTGCAGATGACCTTCTAATATCAGGGATTCTATAAGTATTGTCTCCACCCGGCGAGTGATAAAGACTAGATCATGGGCATGATCTCTGTTTCTCTTATCTGAATGCTTTGCGGGTTGTGATCAGTGAACCAGTATTTGTATTTGAACTCGAGTGTGTAAGTCAAACTATTTGCTTCTGCGTACTTTACAAACACTTGTTTGTAATAACGATGACTCTAAGGTGATGTAATCTACTTTGCAACCAATCTACGAAATGTGTAACGTAGATATGTTAGTTGAATTATTGTGATCTTGGTGTTTGCAAGTTGGGTTTGAAATCCTTCGAATGGTTTCAGTTGACTACCGTGGTTTATATGGGCTCAAGTGCGAGAATTTGATCATTTCGGCGATTGTTTTTGTACTTGTGCTCTTATAAATTGGTCGGTTTTGTGACACTCAACATGACCAAGGAACAACCAGTCGTGCTTCAACTACAATCACTTAGGTCATTGGTCCAAGGAGTGTCCCCATCTCAAGAAGAATGGCAATCAAAACTAGGGTAATTAGAGACTGGCAAATCCTAAGGCACATCTTGGATACGTGCATTACACAGCTGTGAAAGAAATCCCTATGGGAGAGAAGTTGTCACCGCCGGTATGTTTCTTGTTAACAAACAACCCACCATTGTTTTTGTTTGATTCTGGAGCTCACATT
>NW_027096306.1:0-20942 GCF_019320115.1 Miscanthus floridulus
ATCATTTGGTGTTTAGGTCACCATTCAACAACCATGTTTTTCCTTTTTCTTCCACTAGCAACTCTATGAAAATATTTGGTGTTTAGGTCACCATTCAACAACCATGTTTCATGGGATCTGTTATACCAATATAGCTCTTCTTGTTTAAGAAGTCTAAGATTTTTCACTGATAATCCAGGTTTTCCTTTGCCACTGGTCTGTAGAAAGAGAGTTTGTTTCCTCTAAATTTTCAAGAGTAATCAATTCTTCTTGAAGGTTCTTTCCTAAGCTTTCTAAGTTCCCCCAGAAGATTGAGCCCCCACCCTTTAAACTATTGCTTCATCAGTTTAAATGACCTATCTTTAAGAGTACTGAAATGCAAAAAAGAACATTTGATTTGTGTGCTTAAAAAATTCCTGCTGGTATAGTTTTGGTTAGAAAAATGTTTTCATGCTTAAATGACCTTTTATGTGAACCTAGATAATATAAAAGTTGTAGATAATTTAAGTATCTTTGTTGTCCTAAAAATTTCATGATTTTATCCTATCTTTGCTGGTGTGTTGTACAGTTCTGAGATTTTGTATAATTCGACCATGTGGCTGCTGCTACTTGCTACTCCTAAGTGGCTGCTGCTCTTACTCTACTACTACCACTCCTTCTCTATTTTTTTGCTTATATACTGCTGGTGTGTAGTGGCTGCTGCTGCTGCTGCTGCTACTACTACTACTCCTACCACTACTACTACTACTACTACTCCTCCTACTCCTCTTACTACTACTCCTACTCCTCTTACTACTCCTACTACTCCTCCTCTTACTACTCCTACTACTCCTCTTACTACTCGCTACTCCTAAGTGGCTGCTGCTCTTACTCTACTACTACCACTCCTTCTCTATTTTTTGCTTATATACTGCTGGTGTGTAGTGGCTGCTGCTGTTACTACTATACTACTACTACTACTCCTCCTCCTACCACTACTACTCCTCCTCGTCCTCCTCCTACTACTCTCCTCTTACTACTCCTACTACGCCTTACTCCTCTGACTACTTCCTCCTCTTACTACTCCTACTACTCCTCTACTACATACCTCTACTACTCCTAAGTGGGCTGCTGCCTCTTACTCTACTACTACCCACTCTACTTGCTACACTTACTCTACTCTACTACTTTCTACTTACTACTACTACTTGCTACTCCTAAGTGGCTGCTTGCTCTTACTCTACTACTACCACTCCTTCTCTCTGTTTTTTTTGCTTATATAACTGCTGGTGTGTAGTGGCTGCTGCTGCTGCTGCTGCTGCTACTACTACTACTACTACTACCTACTACTCCTACTACTCCTCCTCCTCCTCCTCTACCTCCTCCTCCTACGCCTCTTACTCCTCCTACTAAAAAAAAACTTCCTCCTCCTCTTACTACTACCCACGCTCTCCTTCTCTATTTTGTTTATGGCTTATGCTGGTGTGTAGTGCTGTTGCTACTACTACTACTTAACTACTACTACTCCTACCACTACTCCTACTAGTACTCCTCCTTCTCCTACTTCCTCCTCCTTCTACTCCTCCTCCTCTTACTACTCCTCCCTCTACTTTGCTACTCCTACTGCTGCTCTTCTTTCATTGATGCTCCTACTACTACTCTTAAGTGGCTGCTTCTCTTACTCTACTACTACCCACCTCTACTGCTACACTTACTACTCTACTACTTTCTACTTACTACCTACTACTTGCTACTCCTAAGTGGCCTGCTGCTCTTACTCTACTACTACCAATCCTCTATTTTTTTTGCTTATATACTGCTTGGTGTGTAGTGGCTGCTGCTGCTGCTACTGCTACTACTACTCCTACCACTACTCCTCCTACTACTAATCCTCTTACTACTCCTACTCCTCCTCCTCTTACTACTCCTACTACTACTACTACTCCTCTTACTACTTGCTACTCCTAAGTGGTTGCTGCCTCTTACTCTACTACTACCACTCTACTGCTACACTTACTCTACTCTACTACTTTCTACTTACTACTACTACTTGCTACTTCTAGCTACTAACTGTTGGCTGCTGTTGCTTTTTTTGCCAAATCTCCCAGGACTCGCCCAAGACTTGTTGTCCTGTATTTTTCCATCAGCTGCTGCACTATGTTTGTTAAGCAGCAGTTGCTTTTTTTTTGCCAAATCTCCCCTCTCCTCTCCCCTCCTTTGTTTTGCCGATGATGAAATTGTCCAAGTCCATACATTATATGGAATATGAGCTGATGATCAAGAACTTGTGAGGAACTTGGCATCATTAGCAGCCGCCCCTACATTACCTTCTCCTCTCTTCTCTGTTATGATGCCTTGATGCTCCAAGTTCAAGATCAGATGATGATTGACATGTTTCTGAGGCCTCTACCACTGCTACTTCTCATTTTTTTATATTGTTGTTTTATAGGACTACTTTGGTTTATAGACCTTTTTGATTTCTTATACCTTCTCGCGTACCTAAAGCACACTTTCTTGCATCTTTTAGAACAAAGCGCGAAATAATGTCGCGGACAACAGACCGTGCAGCTCGATGCCCCGAGCATGATGAGCAGCCAACCCTTGAGGAGCAAGCACTAGAGGACCAGCTTACTCAGGAACAGTTCGATAACGAGGTAGAAAAAGATCTAGAAGTGATGCTTACTCAGGAGGAGTGTGACGAGGAGGAAGGCCCTGAAGGAGAGGCTGCTAAAGGCGAAGAAGAAGAGGATGATGAGTCAGAAGAGGGATATAAAAGTCCCGAGGATCCCTTCCCACCTGAAGCAAGAAGGAGGCCAACGGAGGAAGATTTGGACAAGGATTTTGACCCGAACGAGGAGGTAGGGAAGAAGCCTTAGCTTGTAAATTTTGCTAAAGCTTTGGCTGTGTTACCTCTGCTAACACTTTGACCTGTCCTATATATAGGTCCCTCCTGAAACTCAGAAAAGACGATGTCGACGTCCGTGACATCTCGCTGGACAAGACAGAGTAGAGGAAAGGAGAGCAGAGGCAACAACCACAGAGACGGATCACGATGCCTCTGCTCCACAAACTCAAGACACAACCACGACTACCAAGCCTAAGAGGAAACGAGGGGATAGAAAAGGAAATCTATATCCAGATAAGGCTTGCTATGTGATAATGGAGGTTGGGCCAGCAGGGGAGATCCTTGAGCCGAAGGAATTAAGAGGACGATTCCGTAATGCGATCGGGGCCCTAGTAAGAGATAAATTGAACCCAGCAATCCCTAACTGGAAAGAGGTACCAGAGAACATAAAGAATGCACTATGGGATAGGCAGCTGAAGGTCAATTTTAGATTTCCGGAGGGTAAGCACGAATTGGTAAAAAAATGCTATCAGGATGATGGGAGAGTCATTGCGACGTTGGAGGTCGGAGCTTAACATGAAGTATATCCAAAAGGGGTTAACTCCCTTCAACGAGTTCGGCAAAATAACTCCTAGTCAATGGGAGGAGCTCGTGGCTCAGAAGACTTCAGCGGAGGCATTGGAGCTCAGTGCTCGTAACACCGAGCTAGCGAAGAGGAACAAACACCACCATCATCTAGGCCCTGGTGGCTACTATGCCAAGGAAGAGCAGTTTAGAAAGATGGATGAAGAGGCTGCAGCTGCTGGGAATATCGATGTGACAAAGTTGAAGGTACGCTCAAGGAACTAGATATATGCGAGGAGTACAGAACCATCCGGCAGTAATCTTAAGTTTGATAAGCCGGAGACCCAAGAGGCGGTATCAAGGATACTGAAATATGCTGAAGACAAAGAGAAGGGCTCATTCAATCCTTCCAGAGAGAGGGACGAGCTTAGCCTTGGCTTGGGAAACAAGGAGCACACAGGCCGCACCAGGGGGCTAGGGAAAAGGATGACTTGGAAGCAAGGATTCGAAGAGGACAGACACATGTACAAGAAACATGGCCGAGACCGGGAGACTAGTCTTGAGCTCCAAGTGAAGGCTCTAGTTGCGAAGGCGCTGGAGGAGCAAGGAATGTCTATGGAGCCACGTATATTAGTGACGCCACTGGGAGAACTGGCATTAGTTGGCAGCCCTCCGAAAGTTCCTAGCAGCCAAGGTTCCACTGCAGCCACAACCTCAGTCGATCTCATACAGGAACCTACTAGTTGCACCTTGGTGTTTCTCAGCGGCCGGCAGAACATTGTGATGGAAGTGGCAACGGGTGTTGCACATCCTCCCGGTGGCTTACACCACAATAATAACATACCGCCGGACTACACTAGGGTCGAGGTGCATACAGTGAAGCCCGAGTTCATGCAGTGGAGGATAGACTACGCAACTCCCGAGGGGCTGGTGTTACTCGGAGACGTTATGGGGCAGTTCATCCTCTGGCACAAACGGGACATTATATTGACTACTTCTTCGCCGCCTCCCCCTCTCCCAAATTTGGAGCGAGTTGTTGAGACCGGGGAGATATTTTCACCGTCTCGTGACCCCCACATTCCTGAGATGCCACATTCTTCCCTGCCTCCTATCGAGCATGTGCCTGATGAGATGCCACAACCTTCTCTAGCTCGTAGCAGGCAAGTGCATCATGAGATGCCACAGTCTTCTCAACAAGCACAACCGATACATGAACAACGAGTGCCTCCTGAAGAAGGTGATGCACAAGAAGATGAGGACATGCCTGAATGGGAACTCCGAAAGAAGATTCCAATCCACATAAGGCCAGTTTATGTTCTGATCAAAGACGTCTCGTCGGTGTCCAAGTGGTATTCCCATGATCAGTTCAAGCCTGAAAACCAAGTTAAAAAAGTCCCATCATGGGGTTCTGAGGAGGCCGTCAGTAGCAAACTTCACCAAATTGCAAAGCAGTATCCAAATGTTGATGCCATCGAATGGTCAAAGGATTGCCCGAAAAAATAAGAAAGAGGCAAGCCCTTCCTACCAAACCAGGACATCCAGCGCCTACCACTTGGAATGAGAAGGTTCCATGATTGGTACTTGCGTGTTCTCCCAACGAGCATAGATATCATACAAGCATGCTTTCCCACCGGCACATTTGGAAGCCCAGCCGGGAAAATTGTCTTTGACTTCAATGGCATGCACACATGCTTTCACCTGGGAGAAATAGAGATGAATATAATTCGCACTTGGTGCCTGTAAGTCCTTGTCCTCCCGATATGATATGAATATAATCTTTGAATTTTGTTGTAACTAACCCACGCCGTGATTTGTAGAATGCAAGTGCACATTGTCAAACAAATGCCAAGTGTGAAAGCCGGTATGTAGACCCTCAAGCTATAGCCCAAACAAATTTTAATTACCCTAAATGGTGGACACTGGATGCCAAAGAGCTAGCAGCTGCAAAGACTCTTCGGGAGAAAGAGGGCATCCGTAGTGCGAAGCTAAGGGAAGAGTCCCTTAAGGTTGCGGCATACATTGGTCTGGCTTTCAAAAATCTCCAACAACACTCTATTATATGGCTACCATACAACTTCGAGTAAGTTCAACTATAACTTAAAGCTATGTTCGATATATTTTATTCGATGTAAAAGAGCTTATCTAGTTCTATGATTAAATCCATGCAGCAACCACTGGATTTGTATAGCCGTCGATGTCGGGAAGAGCATGGCATGGGTCTTTGATTCAATAGATAAGGACCCGGCGACATACAAAGACTTCATATCGATTCTCAAGACGTATACATATCGACAATCCTCATTAGCTTATATGTCTGTATACATACTTGTAACGTTCACTTATGCATACTAACAAGTTGTATTTGCTAAAATAATTCGAACAGGGCATTTAGGTTCTATGTCTCTCATCATCACGAAAGGCATGATCCAGCGAGGAAGGAAAAGCTGGCTATAAAAACACTATGTGCGGTAAGTGTAACTTACTTCTTCAGTACTCCGTTACATGGCTGTCAAAAGCATTACCTAATATTTTCATATGCAAAACACACAGTGCCCCAAGCAGAGGCCTGGGAGTGTACATTGTGGATACTATATATGTTCTATGATGAGTAACACCGGTGCCTACAGGAGACACCCCTTAAGGGTAAGTTTGAACCTCTTCACCCGTAGTATAAAAACTTCATAAATGGTATGAAATACTAAACTGAAACTTGTTTTCTTGTAGTGGAGAGAAGAGAAAGGAATGAAAAGAGACCCATACAAGGATGACCAACTCTTAGAGCTCGTCGGCGACCTTTGCAACTTCATATTGGACCAGATTGTACACGTCAGAGGCGCCTACCATGATCGAGAGTCTGACTTAGGTACAAATCCTCAGTACCAACACCTTCGTGAGACTGAAAGGCTAGCTCTAGGATGTTGATAACAATGTGTATGAAATTTATATATTTAATGATGGATTGTATATATATATATATCATTACGAATTGGACTTGTAATTGTATTTTATATAATACTATTGTGCTTGTAGTCGCGTTCGGAACGTTGGTCGCGTGGCATTCGGCAACGCGAACGCGGTTCGGAATGTTGGTCGCGGGGCGTTCGGCAACACGGATGCTGGATGGAATACGCAGAAACAAACAGTTCTGGTCGAATTTGAATTATAAATTTGAATTTTTTTGACGGGAAAACGTACTGTAGGGGCGGTTCTAGATTGAACCGCCCCTACAAACAGGTATTATAGAGGCGGCTGGCACTACAGCCGCCCCTACAAATAGATTTGTAGGGGCGGTTGGTTCTTGAGCCGCCCCTACAAATCGATTTGTAGGGGCAGTTCGTAATACCAGCCGCCCCTACAAATCGATTTGTAGGGGCGGTTCAATCACCAACCGCCCCTATAAATCGATTTGTAGGGACAGCCTGGGAACCGCCCCTACAAATGCATGATTTGTAGAGACGGTTCGGTAGGGGCGGCTGGCCAAACCGCCCCTACAAAGGGTTACCAGCCGCCCCTAAAAATGCTTTTTGTAGTAGTGGTTTGCATTAGCCAATCGCTAGTGTAAAGGCCTTTACACTAGCGGCTTAGTTACATAAACAGTCTGTGTAAATGGACATTAACACTAGCAGTTCTCTTATGTGAACCGCATGTGGTTATGTTTTACAGTGACGGTTTTTTTATGTGAACTAGCACTGTTCAGCTGAGCCACCTTCCATTGGTGGTGAACCTGGAGGTCCAAAAATCGCAAAATACAAGGGGAGGTTCTGCCCTTCATTTTCTTCTTCGGAGGTGGCTTAAGAAGGTTAGTTAATGCCTCTCAAAACTCTTTTTGCATTAGTGCTTCTCACTTTGAGTTAAAACTAGATCTAGCTAGAGAGAGAGTTTCATGGTTGTGTTTTAAGAGAGAAAGAGAGAATGGTAGCAGATTTTTGTTTAGGGTTTCAATGCATGGTGTATTAGAAGGTTTGGATTAGTGGTGTGCCACTCATAGTTGATTCTCCATTATAAATTTGATTCAAAATTAGACCTAGGGTTTTATGGGGGAGAGAGAAATGGTAGTATCATAGAGAGAGAATAATGGTAGTATCTTTTAACACTCGTGTTTTTGCATCATATTAAAATCTACTAAAAATTTGAATTTTTTAAAATTTTACAATAAATTAAAACCCTGACTGTTTATTTTCCATAAAACCGTTTTGAAAATGTATTTCCAAAACCCTGCATCAAAACCCACCATATGCATTTTGTGTGTCACGTATGATTTAGTTGTAGCGCTAGGAATGACTTATAGAATTAGAAGATCGTCTCGTATATTAAATACCATTCTTGCATTTCGATTGCTTGAGGGTATGTTTGAATGCTTGATTGCGTGATTGATTGCTCTTCTGGAATTTATTTGCGGCACCAAAATAACCTTCCATCATTATCAATTGTATTCTTAAATATACAAGTAGAAGATGCGTCGTAGATATAAATAATATTTTATTCTCTAGGAATTTAATAGCCACCGCATTAATAAAATTATAGATTTAACTCTTCCCAATATTCCCTCCTCAATTCTCATTTAGCTTACTTATAGGAAACCTAGAAGTATGAGATCATTGCTTTTAATTTATGTCATATATATATATAATATTTAAAAATACATCATGCATGTGAGTATTACATTCTTTACTTAGCAATACATCAATAGTTCCTTTTTCTGGGAATTAGGAAATAGAAAATGTATTCTGTGTACTCCCACCCGAACGGGCTCAAACCTCTCCCTCTACCCCTTCCGCCCCAGCTAGCTGGCCCAACCCACCTCCCCTCTTCCCTTTTCCCTTCTTTTCCCCTCCCCTTCCTTCCGCGACGGGCCGGCCTGCTCACCATCCCAGCAGGCGCAGCCAACTTCCCCATCCACTCCTTCCCCTCCTCCCTTCCGCTTGGACCACCCAGGACAAGTCGCACGGCCCAGCAGCACAGCAGCCCCACCCTCTTTCACCGACAGGCGGACCCCGCCTGTCATCTTCATCTTCTCTGGTGCGTCAACGGCGCACTGTGCCGACATTGTCGCCGCCGCTGACCTCCTATCGCGTCCCGCTGTCGTCTAGCTCCACGCCCACTCCATCCCAGCTGTCGTCGACAACGGCTGCCGGAAAATATCCCCCTTGCCGGAGATATTTTTCCCGCCAAGTAGCCTCATGCATGGCAATAAATAGCTGGCCACGGCCCCTTCCTCGCGCCACCACCAAGGCCACCGAGCCGTTCGAAGTGGAGGTCGCCGCTCGCCGCGCAGAATACCGAGGTCGACGCCGTCGCTGTGCTCTGCTCTGCTCTGCTTGTTCCCTTTCCCATTCAGTCAGTCTCTCCTCATCTCTCTCCCTCTCTTTCTCTGCTCGCTAGGGCCGAGCACCGTCGCGCCGCGCTTGCCATAGCTATTGCCCTGCACCGGACACTGCCGCCGTCCTACGCCATTCCGCCGCTAGCTAAGCACCACTGTTGCTCTGCTCTCCCCATCTCCACCTCTCTGCTCTGCGCCTTGCTTTCTCTCTTCCCCGCCTCACCAGGACCGCCGCCCCGCCCTCTCTCCCTCCCTTCTTTCTCTCTCCCTCTTTCTCTCCTCTCTCGCTCTCATTCTTTCTCTTTTGACCATGGTGGGGAACGAGTGGACGACGCGACCCGAAGGCATCCGAGGCCACGCCATCCTAGCCAATGGGGAGGCGCCATGCCTGGCCATGGGCCCCACCTATCATGGACTGCACTCCCTCTCTTTTCTGCTGCGGACACGGTCCACGAAGACTAGAGAGGGAAGGCAGCAAGTCCACTAGATCGGCTCACGGCACAGTGTGGACCAGCACCAGTCAGCTCTTACCTATGACTGGACCCACGAGTTAGCCACTGTGGCAGAGTTAATTGTTAGGTACACACGGGAATCATACATAGAATATTGAACATAAGCTTTGTAATTATAGAAAAATTCCTAGAAAATTACTAAATAAACTAAAGTTACCCTAAATCATACCTAGATAGTTGCCCACTCTTTTTCATTAAATAAAATTGTAGATATAATATGCATGTTACTTTCCATTCACATTTAATTAATAAACCTAGATAATTTATATCTTCGTCATCTTAATTCTGAATTCCATAATTCTTTCACCATAAATCAACTAAAATAAAACCCTACATAATCATACCCTTAACCCTAATTTTGGTGCCTATTTAAATTCTAGTTTGATTGCTTTTCTTTTTATAATTAGATTAAATATCGATTATAGTAGTAGCCCTTTGCCGTAGTAGTAGTAAACCTTGTATATTCGTGTAGGTGTATGTACCTTGACACATACTCAAATATATCCGTACCCAGCCACCTAAGATAGGTAGACAACCATACATACATAGAAATACCCGATACCCGGGTATACGCCTATGTATGGCTAACCCTAGCAACCTAGTTACTCAATTCCACGTAATTATGAGCGCATATGCCACTAACCCTAACCATAACATAGCTCACCTAATTAACCCTAGTCACACACATATGCATATGCATATGTGTGGCTAACTCCAGTGGACCTAAAGAGGTCGGCTAGGTCATCTATGATGATTTGGTCAGACTTTCTCTTTCAGGTTCACATAACAGTGAACCCTAATAATGTGGTCTAGTTTTCCATCAAACCAACCACCCGCCTCAACCTAACCCGTAGAACCCTACCTTCTGGATGGAATACCTCTATCCAAACCTTACTTCAAATTAACATAATAATAATAGCCTAAGTAACAACCCATCACCCAATAGGACCAACCCATCTGGATCATTGATTGCTTATGCTTGTTTTACAAACTTTGCTTGTTATTTTCCTTGTTTGTGTTTCCTTGTCTATCGACGCTAGACCGCATAGGATAGAAGACGTGAGAGAACTCGATGGAGTCCAGAAGATAGGAACAGAAGACACAGGAATTGAGAGAACTCGATGGAGTCTAGAAGACAGGAACAGAAGTCCTACCACCCACCTACCTCTATCTCTCCACCTTACATACCACCGCCTTAACCACCTTCCTTCCACCACCATCACATATTGCTAGCCTCCACCATAAACCATCCACTACCCATCTCCGTTGAATGATAAACCCAACCTATATTAATTGAAAACCCTTATAAATTGATTATGAGAATGTGAATAATAATGAGATAATGGTTGCTTTAATATAATATGTGATTAATGAACTTGAGGACAATAACTATGTAACCTAAAACTGGTAAAACTTGACCAAACCCCAACATGGGGCGAGTGGGGGTAATTTATGGAGATAAATTGCCTTAACAGGAATGCCTGCAGAGGATTCCTATGGGAGATACTCGCCTCGGTCATGTAAGGACCGGTTCGTAGTCGCTCTCACCTAGTCAGATATTACGTACAGCCACTTGTCTATATGGGTAGACTAAATCTCACACCCCATTAGATAGAAGTATAGTTTCTACTAGGAGACCGGTGTAGGCAGCGAAATATCAGGAGCCGACACGGGGATAGGTTTTTCTTGCCTGGTCCGGTTGGCGTGGATGCTATGTGATCTTCCACGTTAAGCTTTTGTTTTTGGCCACGTTTGATCCCTTGTTTTCTTGGCCGTGTTCGAGCCATGTTTTTCTTTTGTGATGATTTGGTATCATCACGTTTGGGGCGATTTGGTATCTTCCCAGTTTTGTGTTTCCAACGCCTGTGAAGCCGTGGTAGAGATTATATGGAAATCTAGGTTAGCTTCCAAATGGGTACGGGATCTCGTTGGTCCTGTCTAAACCATGATGATGGTGTCAGACTATGTCTATCATGTGGGAAAATTTGTACACCTCTGCAGAGTTAAATAAATCTATTCAAATAGCCACGTTCTTGGAATGGGCAAATGCTAGGACGGGATACTATGATTAGATTTCTACAACTATCTGGTAAGATATAATTTACTAAATTGGTAATTATATTGGACAACGGGAACTGGTGAGAATGGTAATACTCTGCCAGGGTCCAACTTATAATTATGACTACTCCACCCTACTACTTTTACCCCTACCTATCCACCTCCACCACCATAATCCACCATATAGCCTTTCCTTCCACTCTACCTCCACTCAAAATTAGGGCTTGCTGAGTACTTTATGTACTTAATCCTCTCCATTCTATGTTTTTAGGAGCATAGCTATAGAAGTACCTACCCGGATGGATCTTCTAGAGCTATGCAAGAATAGGATAACTAGAGTACAATTGAAGTTGAAGCTATATGAGAGAGCTACGCTAGGATTATGACGTTGCGATCTAGGAATATGCTTAAGGGATAAGTCTATGGTTACATCCGCACTCTAAGTTGCCTGTAGGAATGGAGCCACGTTGATGTAGGACCACTGTCATAGAACTCTGATATACTATATAAGGCCAGTGACCCAATCTATGTAAACCCGAACCATGTAACATGTTTTCCCCATTAGCAATAAAAGTATGGGTTTTTTGTATCAATCTTGTGAGTTGTGCGTATCAGCTACTGATCTAGGGACTGATACACATGCACAGTGAACCCCAGAATTAGGGGGCCCAACATATCTCATCAATCATGGTTGTTATAAATAATGTGGGAGTTAAAATATGTTATCAAAAAATGTTAAATATTGTTATCTCGATTTTTTATTCACTAAACTAGATTGTTTGAAATTACAATAATTTTTAGTTTATTCAAATAATTACAATAATTTTAATTTTAATAAAATAATTTTAAATGCACCCATTTTATTGCACATTACCATTATATTTTTGTATAGCTGAAGATGGAAAGATCGTTATGGATGTACAAATTATCAACATTAGACCCATCATACCGTTTGGAGGTTCATAAGTTTATTGATGCTGCGACATAGATGAAGTACATAAGTTGTCTGTGCATCGAATGCAAAAATGTTGCTATATTTGAGGATGCAGAAGAAATCAGTTCTCATTTGGTTCGCCGAGGTTTTATGAAGGATTACTTGATTTGGGTGAAACATGGAGAGGGTAGTTCCACGCCTTATGCAAAAGCCAACCCAGTGCATGCATATGGACTGAATATAACATGACACCATAGGGCCCAGACTAATCCTGTTAGGGCTTGTACAATGCATAGGCTCTTATAGGGAGAGAGAGAAAAATATTATACCATTAAGCGCCACTAAAAAAACTTAATCTACAACAGAGTGAAGGCGCTTGTGTGTACTTAACTGCCGACAAGTGGAAGCGTTACGTGCGTCTGCCTCCATGATATCGTGCAGGAGCCCTGGCGCCGATGCTTCGCCAAGCGCCCCATACGTCCGTAAGCGCCTCACCTGTTGCATGCCTACATGCAGGACTCCGAGCTGGCAAAAGTAGTGGCCTGTACCGGCCCATAAGTGCCTGGCATTGTACAGGCCCTTATGGCGGATCTTAGTGATGATGATGTCGACGTCCAAAATGCGTGCGAAGACGTTGACGAAGTTCAAGTCAATGAAAGTGAACAAGTAGAGTTTTCTGAGGCATTATTGCACCATTATTCTGACCCTTCTATGTTCCTTATCGAAGGAATGGAGGCCTTGAAGAAGGCAGCAATAGAGCATTTGTACGAAGAGTCTAAGGGTTGCTGTTGAATTATATATCTTTGAGTTCTAGAAGTAAATATAACTACATTTATTCACTCAAGGAAAGCAATTATTTCAGTTTTTAAAGATCGAGTTGGTCGTCTCTTTCCTGGAAATACGATTGTAATAACTAACGACCGAAAAAGTTGTTATTCTGTATTCTAGAACAAGCGGCGAAACATGAATATGCATATTACGTACATATGTTGATGGATACATAGCAACTGACCATTGCAGGGCCATACATGGATATGCATATTACTTGCATTAATATAGACCCTAACAATTCTTATTCGGTGTCTAGTAATACATGCATTATATTGCTAAATGGGTACTTGTCATGTGTCAACGAGATAGTTTTACTATGGGCAGTTAGGATTCTTCCCAGGTCCCCCAAAGTACATGTAGGTGCCCCAGTCGCCACTGGTACCACTTTGCACATTATAGCAGTTGATCTGCTCAGCTAGTAAGTTCACACCACTTGGACTTCTGAGGGTGTTCGATGAATCTACCACTAGTATGTTCTTGATGTGACTAGCCTTGCCAAATCCTTTTTAGGGAAGTGTCCACTTCCCATTTGTGTCGAAGTTTGGCCAGCGTCAGGCGAGAATACCTCGCCACCCCACTCAACAGAGGAGGCACTATCTTGCCAGTCTGAGAAGATCGAGGATGGCCAGTAACCCACGTCATTGCCTCCCACTTGTAGCAAATGTAGATTTAACTTGATCAGTTAAAGGTTGAGGCTCATGTAAGGCCTTGTTCAAAAGAAAATATCAACTGTTGTGTTGGGGATTGGATAAAAATGTGAAACATGCAAGGGGAGACAAGTGCTATATATTTGGCAACACACGTACCAGAATTGGAGCCATATTATCAAAGAAGAACAAAGAAGCATGCATCTGGCATGGATTCTCTATGCACATTAATGAATTTAATTTTGTGAGCTTTGGATACGAATGCTATCTTTTTGTTACCTTCCATACCAAAATATCGAAGTCATATTGTGTGCCACCGTAGGTAGACATTGGGGACAAGCTACCACCGATGGCGATCTGATTGTTTGTCTGGACAAACCCTGGGCATCCTAGGTTGCAACATCCTGTGTGTTGATATGCATCTCGCTATAATATTCGAGATCAGTAGAAAGTTAGTAAACTTATCCCAACCTTAGTGAAAAAGGAATATTTCTAATGAAGAAAAAAAGGAATGTGATGTTTATCTTACAGTCCAGTAGATGAAGAGTCTGTTAGATATTATGGGCTTGGCCCATTTATTTAATATCTCTATTAAACTCTATGGTCCGTACATGTACATTAATGGTTTTATACCATATGGGAATTTAATCGAGAGACGACTCTACTTAAATACTTGATCATTGATCGATCTATTTGAGAAGTAAAAGTGGGTCACCTGGATGCCACACGCGCGCGCGCGCGCCGCCGCCCGGCCCGAGCCCGTGCGCGTGGCGTGGCGAGGCGGGCGGGCGGGCGGCGGCGAGCGAGGTCTTTATTTTTGAAACTCCGTCTCTCCCACCGCAGAAGGGAGGTGTGACCCCTCGGTGCCGTCGACTTCTCGTCTTCTGGCCTCTGTCTATAAATCAAATCCTCCCTTCTCGGTTAAACTCCCTTTGGCGAAATACACCACTTTCCAGCAGCGCAAGTTCTTCCCGTTCCATCTCCGGCGAGCACCAGAGATGGAAGAGTAGGCCTCCGGAACGCGTCTCCGTCGCGGGCTTCACCTGCTCGGGTGAAGACGGGCGATTACGTTTTTGGGGAGTGTCGGTGGTGGCACGACTACTCGCTGGTGAACCTGTAGCGGTGCCTCTTCACGGCGTCCTTTTCTGCACTGCATCGAGAGGGACGACTACAACAGCAAAGCACCACCATGGCTTTTCCTGGTGCGAGCGGCTCCGCCGCAGGGTATAATCTCCTTCACCATCTTCTGAGTTTCATTATCAATATCATGATGTTCCTAGGCAATACTGCGTTCATATTCAACATGCTCTATTTGGTTGATTTGGATGATTATGCTAGTACTGGTTTTCTGGTTCCTTTTATTTTTGTGATCTTCATGATCTTAATATTTGAGAACACATCTTTTATATTTGTGATCATGTCTGTGATGCTTCAGCTATGTAAAACGATCATGTCTGTGATGCTTCAGCTATGTAAAACAATGTTTCACATATGTTTCGGCTCTATAATTTGTCTTATCATCATGTTAACTTTTGTCATGAACTGTTTCTGTCTTTTCATTCATGACTTTACTCTCTTTTTTATTGCGTTATTTTTATGGATTAAAATACATATGAAAATGCCTTATTTGTCAACATTCTAAAAACGTAATTTCAGGCCATTTTCATCTGTTGGCTTTGCGGGCATGCTAAAGCCTACGCCGTTTGAGGGCACTCACTACAAGAGGTGGCGTGAGAAAGCCCTTCTGTGGTTGTCGGCCATGCGCTGTGGTCATGTGCTCAATGAGCAGCCTGCTACTGTGAGATCCGATGAGGATGAGCAGGCTTGGGGACATGCTGAGACCATGTGCAAGGCTGCACTGTTGAGCATCATCAATGATTCTCTGGTTGATGCCTACATACCACTCCCGACTGGCAGAGCTGTGTGGGAAGCCCTTGAGGCCCGGTACGGTCTTTCCGACGCCGGTTCTGAGCTGTACATCATGGAGCAGTTCCATGACTACAAGATGGTGGATAACCGTCCTGTAGTCGAACAGGCTCATGAGATACAGGGACTGGTGAAGGAATTGGAGCTGTACGGCTGTCCTCTCCCTGACAGGTTCGTGGCAGGTTGCATTATTGCTAAGCTGCCACCTTCCTGGACTGATTTTGCTACTACCTTGAAACATAAGAGGCAGCAGTTTAGCATTGCTGAACTTGTTGGCACTCTTGATGTTGAGGACAAGGCAAGAGCAAAGGATGTTAAGGGAAAGAGCAAGGGCGGGAATGGTGAGGCGACTACTAGTGCACATGTGGTGCAAAAGTTTCGTCCTAAGCCACAAAAGAAGAAGCCCCAGCAGGAGCTTAAGCAGAAATCCACTACCTTCTTCAAGAAAGGTAATATTAAGAAGATGGGATTAGATAAGGCAAAGATGAATTGCTTCACTTGTGGGAACACTGGGCACTTTTCTAGAGAGTGTCCTGAGGCTAAGTGGAAGCCCCCACCAAAGGCGAAGACAGTCAACACCATTGAGACTGATGCAGACGCTGCTGGGTATGGTAATTTATCTGCATTTACAGTTTGTTCCTCACCTGATTGGTGGGTTGATACAGGTGCAAATATACATGTGTGTGCTGATAAGTCCTTGTTTTCTTTTTACCAGGTCGGGAGGAGTGGAGCCTTGCTGATGGGGAATGGCGCGCGTGCTGGTGTTCATGGTGTTGGTACGGTGGATCTGAAGCTTACTTCGGGGAAGACCGTGCAACTCAAGAACGTGCATCATGTCCCCTCAATAAGGAAAAATCTTATTAGTGGCTCTCTGCTATGTCGAGACGGTTTTAAACTTGTGTTTGAGTCGAATAAATGTGTTATGTCGAAGTATGGAACCTTTGTTGGAAAAGGCTATGAGAGCGGAGGCTTGTTCCGCTTGTCTTTGGTTGATACTTTACCTCTTGCAGTGAATAATGTCGTTAATAATGTTAATGTTGAGATGAATGTTTGGCATTCTCGATTATGTCATGTTAATTTTGGTTGCATGTCCCGCTTAGCTGGTTTGAATTTAATTCCTAAATTTGACGTTGCCAAAAGCTCCAAATGTCATACATGCGTTGAGGCAAAACAACCTCGCAAGCCTCACAAGGCAGCTGTGGCGAGAGAGTTGGCACCACTTGATCTCATCCATTCCGATATTTGTGAAATGAACGGAATTTTGACAAAAGGTGGTAAGAGATACTTCATAACGTTCATAGATGATTGCACTCGATATTGCTATGTGTACCTAATTAAAACAAAAGATGAGGCATTACATTATTTTAAAACCTTTAAAGCCGAGGCTGAGAATCAACTTGAAAAGCATATCAAACGGTTGCGGTCTGATCGCGGGGGAGAATATTTCTCTAATGAATTTTCTGAGTTTTGCGCGGTGCACGGTATAATTCATGAGAGGACACCTCCATACTCACCACAATCCAATGGGATTGCTGAAAGAAAGAACCGCACTCTAACTGACTTGGTGAATGCCATGTTGGAGACAGCTGGTTTATCTAAGGAATGGTGGGGTGAGGCAATTTTAACTGCGAATCATGTCCTAAATAGAGTGCCCACAAAGAACAAAGAAATCACTCCATTTGAGGATTGGGAGAAAAAGAGATTAAATATTTCTTATCTTCGCGTTTGGGGTTGTTTGGCCAAAGTGAACGTGCCAATAAACAAAAAGCGAAAGCTTGGACCAAAAACTGTAGATTGTGTTTTCTTAGGCTATGCCATTCATAGTGTGGGCTATCATTTTTTAATAATAAATTCTAGTGCTCCTGATATGGCTGTTGGGACGGTCATGGAGTCTAGAGATGCCACATTCTTTGAGAATGAATTTCCAATGAAAATAGGTGCATCTAGAATGTCTAGTCATGATTCTATTCCTGAACTTCATGAATCAAATATACACGCTGATGATAACACCTATGAGCTTGAGCAAAATCCTGAGAAGGATGATAATACTGTCACTCGAAGGAGTAAGAGGCAAAGAGTTGCAAAATCCTTTGGAGAAGACTTTATTATATATCTCGTGGATGACACTCCCACAACCATTTCTGAGGCATACTCTTCTCCTGATTCTGACATGTGGAAGGAGGCAGTGCAAAGTGAGATGGACTCCATTATGTCCAATGGGACGTGGGAAGTGGTTGATCGTCCATTTGGTTGCAAACCTGTGGGCTGTAAATGGGTGTTTAAAAAGAAGCTGAGGCCTGATGGTACAATTGAGAAGTACAAAGCTAGGCTTGTTGCTAAGGGTTATACACAGAAGGAAGGTGAAGATTACTTTGATACTTACTCACCTGTTGCTCGATTGACGACCATTCGTGTGTTGCTATCCCTGGCTGCCTCACATGGTCTTTTCATTCATCAGATGGATGTTAAGACAGCCTTCCTAAATGGAGAGCTTGAGGAAGAGATCTACATGGATCAGCCTGATGGGTTTATTGCAAATGGTCAAGAGGGTAAAGTTTGTAAGTTATTGAAGTCCCTGTACGGCCTAAAGCAAGCCCCCAAGCAGTGGCATGAGAAGTTTGATAAAACTTTAACATCAGCCGGCTTTGTTGTGAATGAAGCTGATAAATGTGTATATTATCGGTTTGGTGGTGGTGATGGTGTGATTCTATGCCTATATGTGGATGATATATTAATATTTGGCAACAATCTAAATGTGATTAAAGAAGTAAAAGAATTTTTGTCGAGTAACTTTGAGATGAAAGACTTGGGAGAGGCTGATGTTATTCTCAACATTAAGCTTTCAAGGGAGGAAGGAAATGGTGGGGTAACTCTTATGCAATCTCACTATGTGGAAAAGGTCTTGAACCGATTTGGGTACAATGAGTGTACGCCTGCTCCTACTCCGTACGATCCAAGTATTCATTTGAGGAAGAATCACAGAATTGCAAGAGACCAATTGAGATATTCACAGATAATTGGTTCTCTTATGTACCTAGCTAGCGCAACCAGGCCTGATATCTCGTTCGCTGTAAGCAAACTGAGCCGGTTTGTGTCAAATCCGGGAGATACTCACTGGAATGCTCTTGAGAGAGTGCTACGCTATTTGAAAGGGACAATGAGTTACGGTATTCACTTTTCCGGGTATCCGAGGGTACTAGAGGGTTATTGTGATGCTAATTGGATTTCTGATGCGGATCAGTTGTATGCCACGAGTGGATACGTGTTCCTACTTGGAGGTGGTGCTGTTTCTTGGAAGTCTTGCAAGCAGACTATCTTAACGAAGTCTACAATGGAAGCAGAACTGACTGCATTGGATACCGCTAGTGCTGAGGCAGAGTGGCTCCGTGATCTCCTGATGGATTTGCCGATTGTTGAGAAACCAATCCCAGCAATTTCCATGAACTGTGATAATCAAACTGTGATCACTAAGGTAAACAGTTCTAAGGATAACATGAAGTCCACAAAGCATGTGAAGAGACGTTTGAAGACTGTCAGAAAACTGAGAAACTCCGGAGTAATTGCATTGGACTATGTCCATACATCAAATAATCTGGCAGATCAATTCACTAAGGGTCTATCACGCAATGTGATAGAAGGTGCGTCGAGGGAACTGGGTTTGAGACCCACATAGAGCCATCAACAGTGGTAACCTATCCTATGTGATCGGAGATCCCGTGAATTAGGATGGCGAAACAAGCTGTTGATTGACTGAGGGAGAGACCCCTTAGATTATAGCTCAGTTCGTTGGAGATGCACCGTCTCTCTAATACTGTTAGGCAGGATGATTAAGTTCTTAATGTGATCCGAGCGGCTTGGTATAGCGGGGATGTTGTCCTACAGAACTTCCTATAAGGAACACACCTATATGAGCTCGATTGCTAGTCACAATCTATGAGATGTGGGTAATCTCTAGATGCTCATGAAAAGACCTCGAAGTGTGACTTATATGCTTCAAAACAGAGGGAAGGCACTTGGCAGCCTAGTATCAGTTAAGAGGTTATGTGAAACTCATCTTGCACAAAACTGTCAATTCAAGGTTCTGTCCATTGTTCAGTTGTGGATGAGTGTAGCTAGCTTTCTAGATGGATGTTCAACTTAACAGTCTCTATCGAAACACTGGTATATAAAAGGAATGTGGTTCTGAGAATTTCAAACTGCGTACCCTAGAGTTTGGTGGGGATTGTTAGATATTATGGGCTTGGCCCATTTATTTAATATCTCTATTAAACTCTATGGTCCGTACATGTACATTAATGGTTTTATACCATATGGGAATTTAATCGAGAGACAACTCTACTTAAATACTTGATCATTGATCGATCTATTGAGAAGTAAAAGTGGGTCACCTGGATGCCACACGCGCGCGCGCGCGCCGCCGCCGCCGCCGCCCGGCCCGGCCCGAGCCCGTGCCCGTGCGCGTGGGCGTGGGCGTGGCGAGGCAGGCAGGCAGGCAGGCGGGCGGCGGCGAGCGAGCGGACGGGCGGGCGAGGTCTTGAAACTCCATTTCCGTTTCCTGTGACGAATTGATTGGAGGTTAACTCCCGTGACTTCTGGCTCTCCGTCTCCGTCTCTCCCACCGCAGAAGGGAGGTGTGACCCCTCGGTGCCGTCGACTTCTCGTCTTCTGGCCTCTGTCTATAAATCAAATCCTCCCTTCTCGGTTAAACTCCCTTTGGCGAAATACACCACTTTCCAGCAGCGCAAGTTCTTCCCGTTCCATCTCCGGCGAGCACCAGCTGGTGAACCTGTAGCGGTGCCTCTTCACGGCGTCCTTTTCTGCACTGCATCGAGAGGGACGACTACAACAGCAAAGCACCACCATGGCTTTTCCTGGTGCGAGCGGCTCCGCCGCAGGGTATAATCTCCTTCACCATCTTCTGAGTTTCATTATCAATATCATGATGTTCCTAGGCAATACTGCGTTCATATTCAACATGCTCTATTTGGTTGATTTGGATGATTATGCTAGTACTGGTTTTCTGGTTCCTTTTATTTTTGTGATCTTCATGATCTTAATATTTGAGAACACATCTTTTATATTTGTGATCATGTCTGTGATGCTTCAGCTATGTAAAACGATCATGTCTGTGATGCTTCAGCTATGTAAAACAATGTTTCACATATGTTTCGGCTCTATAATTTGTCTTATCATCATGTTAACTTTTGTCATGAACTGTTTCTGTCTT
Organism: Miscanthus floridulus; assembly: GCF_019320115.1. Classification (NCBI taxonomy): domain Eukaryota; kingdom Viridiplantae; phylum Streptophyta; class Magnoliopsida; order Poales; family Poaceae; genus Miscanthus; species Miscanthus floridulus. The sequence goes on from NW_027096306.1 coordinate 20,823, forward strand.
TTCATTCATGACTTTACTCTCTTTTTTATTGCGTTATTTTTATGGATTAAAATAAATATGAAAATGCTTTATTTGTCAACAGAGTCTAGTATTGCTATCCCCATACATAGCTGGATAAAC